>NC_090653.1:32780005-32965005 GCF_040937935.1 Hyperolius riggenbachi | reverse complement strand
ATTTGCTCTAAAACTTTAAACACCGTGTAAAAACACGCATATAAAACAGACGTCATTTGAAGGCATATCTACACTAATGGAGCCCATACACTCAGCCGATTAGCGGCTGATCGATCGCAAGTTGATTGCCCAGTCGATTTGCGGCCGATTTCAATCGATCTGACATGCTGGAAAATCTAGGTCGATCTGATGAGATTGCTTATCATTTTGCATTGGTTGATTTTCAAAATTTATTGGAAATCTGTTCCTAGTAAAAAAAAATGTTCCTAAACACATCAGATCTGAAATGTATCTGATGATCTATCTGCTGCTAATTTAACAAGTGTATGGCCACCTTAAAGCTAATTATTAAATACATTTTGAGAAAATGTTTTATCGTGACTTGGGTAAACACTGATAGATTTGCAGCAGATTCGACCATCAGATTTCTGTTAGATGCCTGTCGGGTCGCATCTGACAGGAATTTATCTGATGTGTGCCACACACTAGGAACAGATTTCCAATAGATTTTAGAATTAAATCTATTGGAAATCTATCTAAATGCATTGGACCATTAGATCCAATGCAACTCAACTCTATGGGCCATCGATCTGCTTCAGCAGATCGACCTACATTTTCCATCCTGTCAGATCAAATTGATCGAAATCGGCCAACTTCCCATCGATCAAATCTATTGAAGGCTGAAATCGACCAGTGTATGGGCCCCTTAAATTAAACTTTCACAGAAATATTGTCTAGATTTGGTGCTTATAAGGTATCTTGGCTCTTGCTTCCTCTCTGCCCCTACAGGGAAAGCTGATCTGTGTGGAGGGTGAGATCTCCAGGCTGAAGAGGATTGTGAGTGATCAGAGTGAAGAGCTCTCCTCTCTGAAACGTACCCTGGAAGACAGAGATGCACAGATCCACAGCCTGGAGACAGAGCGCCGGAGGCTGCACAACACGGTGCAGGAGCTGAAGGTGAGTATACTGCCTGTAGCAATGCCGGTCACATGGTCTGCCGTGCGTCTCCTGACCTCTCTCTCCCTTCCAGGGCAACATCCGGGTCTTCTGCAGAGTGAGGCCCACCCTCCAGTCCGAGAGGGCCCTGCCTGCCGGTCACATCCTCTTCCCTCCTAATGACGAGAAGGCCATCGCACTAACAAAGGTGGAAGAGGTAAACCACTGGGAGCAATAATGCAGCCCTGACAAAATACCAAGCAGTGGCACGAAGTTTATAAACTGTAATTTTTGTAAAAAAAAAAAAAAATTAATCTCAGTAGTGTCTGTCAGGGTTGCCAAAATAACATATTAAGTGTTTGTTAATCTTAAAACACACAGTCCTAGTGCTCATGTTTTAGCAAGCGACTATAAACAATATAAAATCAATGAAATTGTTTTGCAAACAACCTCATAACCTGACACAAATAGGCAAAGGGAACACTGATCCCCTTTTAGGGGTGGAGCGTTCCCCGGCTAAGTGTTTATTAGTAAATCTAAGTGTTCAGTGTAATGGGACAAACGGCAAACATTTGCTAGCAAGTAAAGTTGTGTAATCACCTGCAAATAGTTCTCTCTCTTGACAGCCGTGCAGGGTCCATAACTATACAACCAAACAAACCCACCCCTCCCCCTCCCCCATAGTTTATTACTTACCAGATCCGGTGGCCACCGCAGGCCCATCTGCGTTTGTTGTTTCTAGGCTGCCTGCTTGCCTCTCTAGCAAACTGCTAGGCTCCTTCTCCAGGTGTTCCATAATCAGAAGGGTAGCTTGGGATGCTAATAGTTTTTATGTAAAAATAATTTTTAATAAAACAAACCACCGTTCCGTCCTGCATCAGTTGTTGAAACTGAGTGCATGCAATGCATCCACGGACTAGAACTTGTGAGATTGCTGGATAAACCAAACTAGCTCTTGTGTCAATCATCGCAGCCAGCAAGCTGGAATAGTACCCAGCGTGTAGTCAACATTGCTGCATCCAGCTAATGTCCTACGCCTACCATCTCACTTCGTAGCTCCGCCTGCAGAGTTACTTGTTAGCTGTAGGACGTTAGCAGGATGTGGCAATGTTCACTGGATATTATTCTAGCTTGCTGGTTGTGGCTATTAAATTGTATCTGTGCAGGAGGCAGCTGAAAACATTTGTGCCCTAATCTTTTTCTTCTCTTAAAGAGAGTCTGAAGCGAGAATAGATCTCGCTTCAGACCTCATAGCTAGCAGGGGCATGCGTGCCCCTGCTAAAACGCCGCTATAGCGCGGCTTAACGGGGGTCCCTGTCCCCCCAAATCCCCTTCGTAATGCGGGGGAGCGCTTCCTGGTTGGGGCAGGGCTAACCGCCGCAGCCCTGCCCCATGCGCGTCTGTCAGACGCGTACCTCCGCCTCTCCCCCGCCCCTCTCAGTCTTCCTTCACTGAGAGGGGCGGGGGAGAGGCGGCGATGCGCGTCTGATAGACGCGACTGGAGGCAGGGCTGCAGCCGTTAGCCCTGCCTCCAGGAAGATCAGCTCCAGCGACCTTTTTCCGACCCAGGTTTGCGGGGGGTGGGTTGGGGGTGAAGGGACCCCCGTTAAGCCGCGGGATAGCGGCGTTTTAGCAGGGGCACACGTGCCCCTGCTATATATAAGACCTGAAGCGAGATTTAGTCTCGCTTCAGTGTCTCTTTAAAGGGAACCAGAGACGAAGCACCCTCATGTATTTTACTATATACAGTATATCAGTGGGAACATTAGAGAAAACACATACCCTGCTCTGTTTCATCCTTCACTGCTCAGCCTGCTTGTTATCAGCCCTGATAAAATCCCCAACTGAGCATTCAGTCTGGCTTTGCTCAGGAATCATTACAGCGGAGTCTTTCTTCTCTGATGTCTTTACAAGCCCAAGCCTGCCCCTTTCTGGCTCTGCTATAATGACTCGGCTATAATGATTCCTGAGCAAAGCCAGACTGGATGCTCAGTCTGGGATTTTATCAGGGCTGATAAGAAGCAAGCTGAGCAATGAAGGATGAAATAGAGAGCAGGGTAGGTGTTTTCTCTAATGTCCCCACTGATATATATGGTAAAATACATGAGGGTGCTTCGTCTCTGGTTCACTTTAAACCTACCACCCTTTCACTGGGGAGAAGCTGAAGGGTGTGGATCTGTGTCTCTGATCCTGCTAGTCCTGTGCTTACAGCAAAATCTATTACCACCTGCTTTTATGTGCTGTGCCATGAACCAATACAGATCCCTGGTAACGTGTGATTGGCAGACAAATTATATTTGTATTTTGTACAATCGGTACAAGCTGCAAGCTGCTATCATTCTTCTCTGTTCCACAGTCTCACATTGGCCGAGAGAAGAGCCAATCTGTGAAATACGACTTCAACTTTGATTGCACATTCCCTCCATCTGCCAGTCAGGCCGCCGTGTTTGAGGAGATCTCGCTGATGGTCCAGGTGAGCCCCAATTCCTCTAACCTCTGTTCCGCTTCTTTCCTTTGCTCTGTCTGCAGAACTGATGATTATTTTCTCCACTCAGTCCGCCCTTGACGGATATCCGGTGTGTATTTTTGCCTACGGACAAACCGGCAGCGGTAAGACTTACACCATGGAGGGGCCAGACACCGCCTGCACACAGACCATGGGAATGATTCCCCGTGCAATACACCAGATCTTCAGCAGTGCCCAGGAGCTGAGGATCAAAGGCTGGGAGGTGAGCTGTGTGATGTTACTTCCTAGATGGATCCACTGTGATTTCTTCCAGGGCTGTGGAGTCAGAGCAATTTTGGGTGCCTGGAGTCGGAGTCGGGAAAAAATAAACCGACTCCGACTCCTAATGAATTTGTAACTGTAATTAAAATAGAAAATATGATAAAATGTTCTTTCTCAGATAAGTCATTAAAAATAATGTGTATATATACAGTAATAGCTGTGCTCAGTCCACAAAAATGAAATAAACCAATCAAAATTAGTTACTTGTGCTGCTTCAATAAAGCAGTCCCCGTATTTTTAAAGTCAGATATACATATCTGATTGTGACTGTACAGTATATATGTGTACACAGGAATCTCTTATATATACTAAATAACGTCTATGCTGTAAGAATAAAGCCTGATGTGTAGCTGTGTCACTAATAGAGATGGTCAATGAGATGGAAATAATTCTGCGTTGATGCTGATTTATGCAAATGTACTTGTTTCTCTTTGCTCATGAAATCAAATAATTTGATATGTTGTTAAAATGTGGTTTGGTGACTACACATTAACCTGCTGAGCGGTCTGGACGAGCTCAGCTCGTCCAACACCGCCAGAGGCTGCCGCTCAGGCCCTGCTGGGCCGATTTGCACGAAATAAAAAGCAGCACACGCAGCCGGCACTTTGCCAGCCGCGTGTGCTGCCTGATCGCCGCTGCAGCGCGGCGATCCGCCGCGTGCAGCGGCGAAAGAGGGTCCCCCCAGCCGCCCGAGCCCAGCGTAGCCGGAACAAACAGTTCCGGCCAGCGCTAAGGGCTGGATCGGAGGCGGCTGACGTCAAGACGTCGGCTGACGTCCATGACGTCACTCCGCTCGTCGCCATGGCGACGAGGGAAGCGAAACACGGAGGGCCGCTCATTGCGGCCTTCCGTGTTATCTCTTGCCGCCGGAGGCGATCGGAAGATCGCCTCCGGAGCGCCCTCTAGTGGGCTTTCATGCAGCCAACTTTCAGTTGGCTGCATGAAATAGTTTTTTTTTTATTTAAAAAAAACCCTCCCGCAGCCACCCTGGCGATTTAATCAGAACGCCAGGGTGGTTAAAGGGTACCTGAGACGGATGAAAAGAAAAGTGTTATACATACCTGGGGCTTCTTCCAGCCCCCTTCAGGCTAATCAGTCCCTCGCTGTCCACCTCCACCAACTGGATCTTCGGCTATGAGTCCTGGTAATTCAGCCAGTCAGCACAGTCTATCTACGTGCCACTTCCACAGCCAGGAACTTTCTGCACCTGCGCAATAGTGCTGCACAGGTGTAGTATGCTCCCGACGGCGGAGTGTGTGCATGCGCACTATACCAGACTGGCTCAAGTACCTGGACTCATAGCAGAAGATCCAGGTGGTGGAGGAGGACAACGAGGGACTGATTATCCTGAAGGCGGCTGGAGGAAGCCCCAGGTATGTATAAAACTTTAATTTCATCTGTCTCAAGTTTACTTTGTTACACAGTAGTACTATATTCTACATATGCCCTCCCCACAGAGCTGCAGGGAATCCACTGAGAATGTTGTGCACATTGAACAGAGGTGTTGTCTGTCACCCATAAACCTGGCTCAGATTGTGTATGAAGAATGTGTAATAGAGGAAGAATCTCTTTGATCTATTTGATGAATTATTGCAGTACAGGGAAAAATGGAAGCCACACCTGATACAGAAAGCATTCTTTATACTGACAAGTAATGAGCAAGGCTAAGCTGCATAAATGTAACAATTGTCATCTTCTTAACCGTTGTTAATTACTAAACGATAATATTGAGTATTTGTGTAGTACAACACGTGAAATTAGGGAGACAAATGTTTTCATTAACTTTCTTCATTTGTTACCCTTTGTGAATTGACCTTTATGAAGTCATTACCTCACTAGTGTATTTACTTCACTAGTCGGTAATTTCAGTTTTCCATGCGGCAAAATGCCTTAGTCATATGAAAAAATATTCGGTAATATAAATAGTTTTCTGCTTTACCGCGTGTATTTATGCTAGTAATTGAGCCCTTTTATGTTCCTTTTTAGTACAAGTTCACAGCCAGCTTCTTGGAAATCTACAATGAGACTATCCGGGACTTGCTGGTCAGTCGTCCTGACAAAAAACTGGAGTACGAGGTCCGGAAAGTCAACACAACCAGCAATGAAGTCCATGTGACCAACCTGCGCTACGTGGAGGTGTCCAGTGTGGAGGAGGTGAGGCTTGTGTTGTCAATAGAGTAGTTGAACTGGGTCTGGCTGTGCACACACGTGGATTTGGTGCAGGAGGGTTGGTGACTGTGTGTTAGTTGCCAGCTATTCTTCGTTGGTTTTGGCTAACCTTGTGATGTTTTCTTAAGAGTCCACTGCCTAGAGCGTTTCACTTTAAAATGTACCTGTCACAAATGGTACAAAAGGAGTTTTACTTACCTGGTGCTTCTTCTTGCCCCCTGTAGTCTGTTGGCTCCCTCTATGCCTTCCCGCTTCTCTGTTTTGCCTCTGCCCCCCTCCCCCCACTTAGGCAGGGGACACATTTGCCTTTTTCTGCGCATGTTTTTCTGAATGCATTTTCTGTGTTTGTAAGCAGAAAAATGTCAGTTTCTCTTTCTGCATGCGAAAAGTTTCTGTGCAGAAAACGTGCCTGAAAACAGTCAGGTGTGTCCCCTGCCTTACAACCCGAAATGAACAGCCTGAAAATGTGAAATTTAGTTCTGTGGGAACAAGTTAAAATGAAAAAAATCAATTAAAAATCCAAAGAAAAAAAGGTTTTTAAACTGGTAAAATGACACTTTGCTGCAGTATACTGAGGCCACAGAGAGACAGTGGGACACTAAAGGCATGGGGGAACAGGCAACTGAGGGGAACACTGAAGGCATAGAGAAGGTACAGGGAACAGAGATGGCACAGTGTTTCGACTTATAGACAGATTCAGTTTAGGAACAAACCGGGGACTACCTGTATACCGGAGCTAGCGTTACTACAATAATGTCACTTTGTGTGTATATTTTGTGTGATCTAACCCTCATAGTTGCAGGGATCTGGAGAGCAATGTGTTGTTCCCAATGAGAAAAATTTAAGGATAGGCTATGAATTGAACATAGCTTGTGTCAAATCCATATTAGCATTTGATTGACCATCTAATTTTATGAGCCAAAGCTCATCAGCTCCACCCAGAGACCAGTGTTGTCATTGGCAGTATACTTCAGCCTGAAAACCCCACCCTATTCCCAGGCTTTAGAGATGCAGAAGCTCCACGTTGCCTGCACACGCAGACCTCCTCTTGGCTGACATCCTTTGAATAAGAAATGGGGATTAGTTTGGTTCTGTGACCAGATCAGTATAGTTATGTGGCAGCTTTACTACAACTGTAATGTGCAGCAATAGATTAGGGGCTTGGCAAGGTACTTAGGATTTTTCTTGGGCTTCATTCCATGGATGTGTTTTTCTTCATCTCAGGTTCAGGATCTTCTTCTCACAGCTAAAACCAACCGCTCCGTGGCCAAAACTGCTCTGAACGACCGATCCTCCCGCAGTCACAGCGTCTTCCAGCTGAAGATCGAAGGCAAGAACAGCTTGAGGGATGTGCAGACTTCATGTGAGTGTCAGCCGATAGTATCACTAATGGGAAGTCACAGCTTATTAGTGTCCTCAGGATTGTTTCTGTCACTGAGTTCTCTGATGGAATCTAATGTTACCGTAGTATAAATGCTACTAGTGCCCCCTCCCCCCCCCCCCCCCCCCCCCCCCCCAGGCTCCTTCCTCAGCCAGGGCACTGTCTGCATAGACTGTATGTTCTCCGTTTAAAGTGGACCTGAACTCAGAACTCCTCTATGCTGTAAAAGATACACAACAGCAAAGAAACCTTTAAACAAAATACATTTCTTTGTTATTTTTTGTACAAATCATGAAATAAATCTGCACAGTTTCTACTTCCTGATTCATGGAAGCAGACATTATTGTCTACAGCCTGTGCTTTCAAATAGGCTTATCTGCCATGGCAGTCATGTGACACACGGGAGGATCAAATTACAAGTTGTGATTAGACACAAATTAGACAACAAATCTTTAAAGGATACCCGATGTGACATGATGAGATAGACATGGGTATGTATAATGCCTAGCACACAAATAACTGTTGTATTCCTTTTTTCTTTCTCTGCCTGAAAGCATTAAATATCAGGTATGTAAGTGGCTGACTCAGTCCTGACTCAGACAGGAAGTGACTACAGTGTGACCCTCACTGATAAGAAATTCCAACTATAAAAACCCTTTCCTAGCAGAAGATGGCTTCTGAGAGCAGGAAAGAGATAAAAAAAAGTCCAATAGTTCATAGATTTTAGCTCTGGCATACTTCAATGAATGTGTCATTGAGCTAAAACAATAAAACAGTTAAAACTTAGAAAGTAGATTTAAGCATAAATAAAACTGAAATATCTTAAAGAGGAGCTGTTAGGTATAAGGTCTCAGAGAAAATAAACACATATATCAGTAGCTAAAGATTGGCTGTACTTACATTACATATGCATTTCACTGTCCACGTTTGAATTTCACAGAATTTGTATATAGTATATGCAGAGATAGAAGCTCCTGACAGCTCATGGCAGGCTCCATGTTTTTCTGTCAAATGTGTCCTCATGTCCTGCCTGCTTCCTGATCACAGATAAGCTCGTACTTGAACAACACAGTGTGCAGTGAATATTAATGAGCCATGTGGCTAGGAACAATAGCTGACTCCTGCAGTGTACTCTGCCCGGAGATTTATCAGTGCTACGCGCTGGACTGATTACAAGCTGCTGTAACGTCTCATTAGCAGCCGAGGGGAGGGCCCCAGAATGCTTTGCAGTTTAGCTGCGGCTTGCGTCCTTATGGGTCTATAACAGCCTTACTGATAAGCCCACATCAAAGGTAACTGAGATTTTTATCTTCACTAATGGCTTTCTGGCTTCCTTCTAAACTGTTTAACACAGGAGAATAGAGGTTTAAATTCGCTTCTGCAGCCTGACAGTTACTCTTTAAGCCCTTTTAGGAGAAGGAAGATACAATTGTTTCATTTGTTTATTTCCGCTTCGGGTGTCCTTTACATACAGGGTGCATTTCTGTTATGTTTTCCTTATGTCCTGTGCAAGAGTTCCAGACTTTTCTTAGCAATTCTGCCCCACTCCAACATCCCAAAACTTTTATTAAGTTTACTGGCTTTATTAAGTTGACTGACCACCCTAAATTGGAGACTTTAGAGTGTAACATTGGATTATGACCGCTTGTGGGGGATGGGGGGCAGTAAGTGACAAGAATTGCTCGTCTTACGCAAAGCCCTGTGGAAAATGTCAGTGCTATTTAAATGTATAATTTAATAGTAATCCTGTATATGTGAGCTGTAACCTGATAACCCATGGAATCCGGATCTTTTTGAGAAAGCCATGCATGCTCCCTGACCCATGAATATCACACAAGAAAAAAAAACAACATATATCCAGGCACATCGCCTCTAGTTAGGACATTAAATAAGTTATTAAGTAAAGGGATGTGCTGAAGGGGGTGTGGCCAGAAAACAGCAAAAATCTATTAACCCTTCGCACTCTCGCATGCAAATGTTCAAACAAATGCATTCACAGATTCACTCATCCAGGCACCACTGTTATCCCTGCAGCTGAGTTAAAAGCCAGAGTTAGGACACCTATGTTTACCTGGGTACTTCTGCGCAGTATAGGTGACTAAGCATAAGAATGCATTCTTCTGTGAACTAAGATCCCGGCTTTTAACTCAGCTGCAGGGATAACAGTGGTGCCTGGATGAGTGAATCTGTGAATGCATTTGTTTGAACATTTGCATGCGAGAGTGCGAAGGGTTAATAGATTTTTTCATGAATGTCACACAGACGCCATCCAGTTTGCTGACTGGACAGTGCAGATAACCAGTTTTCCAGCATCTCCAAGGGCAGCAAAATTGGTAGCACGGTATTGATGAGGGGGCAGTTTTGTCTGCAGTTGATGAATTTTTAGTTTCAAAAACTTTTTTTTTTTTTTTTTTTATATTGAGAAACACAAGTGGCATACAAAAGTGCAGATGTAGGCTAGAGGTCTGGGTAGACCGTCATCATCAAAAGGTTTAGACCAGGGGTCTCAAACTCGCGGGCCATTTGCGGCCCTCGATACAATATTTTGTGGCCCTCGCCAGCAAAAGCTTCCTTATAGTTCGCTTCAGTGCTCCCAAGTAATCCGCCACATCCCCGCCCCTAAACGAGGGCTGCAGAGCCCCCAAATCACCCGGGGGGGCATTCCGCCGGCATTTCCTGGAAGGGGCAGAGCTTTCAGCTTCAGCTCTGCCCCTCCTGATGTCAATCGCCGCCTCTCCCCGCCCCTCTCTGTGAAGGAAGAGTGAGAGGGGCGGGCAGAGGCGGCGTTGCGCCACAATTGACGTCAGGGGCAGAGCTGAAGCTGAAAGCTCTGCCCCTTCCAGGAAATGCCGGCGGATTGCCCCTTGGGCGATTTGGGGGCTCTGTAGCCCTCGTTTTGCAGCGGGGACACAGCGGATTACTTGTAATGGGAGCACTGAAGCGAACTATAAAGTAAAATAGGCAAAATAGTTTGCTTCAGTGTGAATTTGATTTTGAAATAAAAATCAATGCAAGGGACGGTGGGGCGGGAGCTGCTGATTGTGAAATCCTGTATGCGGCCCAGTCTCATCCTGACTTTGCCTCCTGCGGCCCCCAGGTAAATTGAGTTTGAGACCCCTGGTTTAGACAGAAGGTTCATTATATAAAAAAAGGAAGCAAATAGCACTTTAACAGGAAATATAAACAGTACAGACGTGTTGCCCAATTTTATAGGCTAAGAAATATTAATTTTATTTTTTTTTTAATTTAAACATTATAAAGAACTGGGAAAGTCACTTTTTTCTCTCTAAATAGAGAAAATAATAGTAGTAAACATAGTCTGCATTGTGCCAAGGACAATCCAATATTATAGCAAAAAAGAAAAATGGAGTCGCGTAAAGAGAAGAATTTTAGAACTAGAAATTTGCAATGGCAGTTTGAATACCTGGGGAGGAAACTGATTGCATTCAAGGAGACCAAACTCTATCAAAATGGTGGTCCCTGTCCCATAAGTTATATTTAATTTTTTCATTAAATCGGATCCGAGAAGAAAAACTAACTATAACAAGTAACTTGTCTATATATCTTATCTAAAGTTTAGATAGTTTACACAGCAAATCTAGCTGCAAACAGCTTTAATAGAAAATGATTATTTATTCCTGTGATACAATGACAGAAGCCATGTTGTTTGTAAACGTTACACATAGGCAGGCTTATCTGCATCTTGAGCAAAAGGTGGATCAGCGCATCACCAGGCCGCCTCTGAATGGCCTACAATCAGAGGTGCGCTGAGCCCCCCCCCCCCCCCCCCCCAGAAACTGCAAACGCACCTTGAACCCAAACAGAAGCTCTGCATATACACCAAAAGCAAAGCTGTTAAGTGGGAGTAGCTGACCAAAAATGAATTAAATTAGTACATGACAAGGAAATGAACAGCGCTACTTAAAAACAGGCAAGTGCCTACCTGCAAAAGAGTGCAAGCCCCACTTGTGGGATAAAATACACACCTAACATACGCATGACCTGTCTACCACTGGAGGATGTTGGTTTCCGTAACAGCTTGCATGCAACCTATTAAGTACTCGTCCCTCCCACTGCGAAGAAGTCAATCCTCCATGGGAGGGGACCTAACACTAACTAAATCCTAGCCTATGTATATGCATAGCCTGGGTGCGGCTAATCAAGTAAAATTGAAAATTGCGCAAAAGGTGGATCAGTGCATCACCAGGCCGCCTCCGAATGGCCTCGAATCAGAGGTGCGCTGAGCCCCCCAGAAACTGCAAATGCACCTTGAACCCAAACAGAAGCTCTGCATATACACCAAAATCAAAGCTGTTAACCTGCTGGGCGGTCTGGACGAGCTCAGCTCGTCCAGTACCGCCGGAGCCTGCCGCTCAGGCCCTGCTGGGCCGATTTGGCTGAAATAAAAAGCAGCACACGCAGCCGGCACTTTGCCAGCCGCGTGTGCTGCCTGATCGCCGCCGCTCTGCGGCGATCCGCCGCGAGCAGCGGCGAAAGAGGGTCCCCCCAGCCGCCTGAGCCCAGCGTAGCCAGAACAAAAAGTTCCGGCCAGCGCTAAGGGCTGGATCGGAGGCGGCTGACGTCAGGACGTCGATGACGTCACTCCGCTCGTCGCTATAGCGACGATGTAAGCAAAACAAGGAAGGCCGCTCATTGCGGCCTTCCTTGTTTATTCTGGGCGCCGGAGGCGATCGAAAGAACGCCTCCGGAGCGCCCTCTAGTGGGCTTTCATGCAGCCAACTTTCAGTTGGCTGCATGAAATAGTTTTTTTTTTATTAAAAAAAAAACCCTCCCGCAGCCTGCCTGGCGATCTTAATAGAACGCCAGGCAGGTTAAGTGGGAGCAGCTGACCAAAAATGAATTAAATTAGTACATGACAAGGAAATGAACAGCGCTACTTAAAAACAGGCAAGCACCCAGGCTACACCCAGGCTATGCATATACATAGGTTAGGATTTAGTTAGTGTTAGGTCCCCTCCCATGGAGGATTGACTTCTTCGCAGTGGGAGGGACGAGTACTTAATAGGTTGCATGCAAGCTGTTACAGGAAGCCAACATCCTCCAGTGGTAGACAGGTCATGTGTATGCTAGGTGTGTATTTTATCCCACAAGTGGGGCTTGCACTCTTTTGCAGGTAGGCACTTGCCTGTTTTTAAGTAGCGCTGTTCATTTCCTTGTCATTATCTGTATCTTGAGCACTCAGCCTGTGAAAAAACCTAATCCTCCTCCCTCTTCCACCTCCCCTCTGCCTCTGAAATCAATGGCTAGTAACACCACCACCTCCTCCTCCTGCCCAGACTGAGCTCCCATGAGCCCTTGCTACTGCCAAGGCTATTTGAAAATCTGTGGGCGTGGCTTTTTTAGTTTATAGGGAATTAGAGTATTAAAACAAAAACAAAAAAGTATTTGGCTTGAGGAATGCCCTATAAACAATAGGAAAGGAACACAATTATGCAATGAGTAAAAGTTCCTCGGATCCACTTTAAGCATGGTAATATGTATTCGGGTAAGATAAAGTTTTTTTTTTTAGCCATTGTGAAGCGATATAAGTCTTAGTTGCATTTAGGAGAAATTGGACAAGTTTATGCTTTGCATGCAGCAATTTGTCTGGTTGTAGACCTAGTAGGCAGATCGCAGGATCAACTCGCAGATGAAGTGCCAAGACAGAGTTAATTTTGTGCATTAGCTTGCACTAGATTCTAGCCACAACAGGACATGACCACCATACAGTTGATGACTAAGTTCATGTTGAAATGCCCTGAACTATTTACACCGGCATTCCACAAAATAGTCAACGGCTCCTTACAAGAAGGGTGGTTTCCCTCTACTCTGAAAGAAGCAATCGTCAGGCCTCTACTCAAGAAACCATCCTTAGACCCAGATGCTCTAAACAGCTACAGACCTGTCTCAAACCTCCCCTTTCTGGGAAAAGTTATTGAAAAGGCTGTCTACCTCCAACTTGAAGCCAGGCTCTCCAGAAACAACATCCTTGACCCTCTTCAATCTGGTTTCAGGAAATATCACAGCTGTGAAACAGCCCTCACCCAGATTTGCAATGATCTGCTCATTGCAAGAGACAAGGGTCAATGTTCCATCCTGATTTTGCTCGACCTCTCAGCGGCTTTTGACACAGTCGATCATGAAATCTTACTCAACAGGCTACAAGAGTACTGTGGCATAGATGGCATTGTTCTCCGGTGGTTCAACTCCTTCCTGGCTGGCAGAACACAAAGGGTAGCCTTAGGGCCCTTCCTCTCCAACCCTGTACCACTAAAATACGGTGTACCTCAGGGCGCAATATTATCCCCTTTACTGTTCACCATATGCATGCTGCCACTTGGAGAAATCATACAAAAACATGGCCTGACATATCATTGCTATGCTGATGACACCCAGCTATATTTGTCATTCAAACCCGATGTCACAGACCCTACTCCACAAATAAACGCATGCTTAGCTGAACTTCAGGAGTGGATGAATAATAATTGGCTAAAACTTAATGCTGACAAAACTGAGGTTCTTGTTATCGAGGGCAAGGGCTCAACAGCAAAGCAGCCCCAGTCTCAACCAACACCGCTAAGGATAGGGAGCTCAGACCTGAACAACTCAGACTGTGTGCGCAGCCTGGGAGTACTGATTGATGGGAAATTAAGCTTCAGGAATCAAATCTCAGCTGTTGTGAAACATTCCTTCTTTCACCTAAGGAATATTGCAAGGATTAAACACCTAATTCCTTCAGAGGATCTTCCAACCCTAGTTCATGCCTTCGTCACATCAAGGTTAGACTACTGCAACGTCCTCTACACAGGCCTGCATAAGAAAGACTTACGCCACCTGCAATTAGTACAGAATGCCGCCGCAAGGCTGTTAACGAGCCAACCCCGCCATTGCCACATAACACCAACCCTGAGCTCACTCCACTGGCTACCGATAAAATGGAGAATTCTGTTTAAGATTGGCTTACTGACATTCAAATCCTTGCACAATCTGGGCCCTGGATACCTGAAGGACCTGTTGCAACTACATCACACCTCCCACAATCTTAGATCAAAAGGACGTAACACCTTGGTCACACCCAGAGTGCACCTCAAAACCTTTGGAGACAGAGCCTTTTGTCATGCTGCTCCTACACTTTGGAACTCCCTGCCACACCCAATCAGGACAGCCCCATCCCTGGAAGCATTTAAGTCTAAACTGAAAACCTACCTTTTCAGTCTGGCATTCATGAACATCTGACTATCTCCTCTGTAACACAACCCAGCCTGAAACCCTGTATTAATCTGAGACACAGCTATGCGCTTTGAGTCCTATGGGAGAAAAGCGCTTTACAAATGTTATTGTATTGTATTATGACTTTTTAATATATTCTTGTACCCCTTGCTGTATGAACACTAATTTCTCTTACAGTTTACTTTGGAATTCAGCAGACCACTGCAGTGTATACCCTGCCCATAGGAGGCGGAGAATAAGCACAGGCTTCGCCCCTAGTTGTAATCTATCCCAGGCAGGGCCAGTTTGGTGTCCCAGGAGGTGCAGTCCAGTCAGTTCTGCATCTGAGCTTGGATTTGTTTTCTGTATGTATTCTGCCCCAGCTGGGCCCATCTGCTGAGCTTTACACCAGGCCCAGATAGCCAGATGCTCTTCCTGTGATAGGCTGCTTTTTAGAAGTTTCTATCTGCAAGTATAATAATTATGGAACTATTGTTTATTGTATTTATAAAGCGCCAACCTATTACGCATCGCTGGACAAAAAATACATACAATACAAAGGATGACAGACGTTACAAGGTTATAACTATACAAGACAAATAGGGTACAAGATACATGATCATGTGATTTGGGCTGGTTAGGTAGGCCCAGTAATACAAGTACAAGGTGGTCATAGGAAAGGAGCACACAATCATTTAGAATACACTATGGAAGGGAAGACCTTGCCAAAGGCTTACAGTCTAAGGGGAGGGGAGATGGACATAGGCAGGGCTGTGGAATAAATATTCAGTAGAGAGTTACCATGTGGTAGGGAGTGGGTAAGCCATCCTGAAGAGGAGGGGTTTGAGGGCTTGCTTGAATGTGTTGGAGGGGGTGAGTCTGATGGGCAGTGAAAGGGAATGCTGGAGGCGGCTCACCCTAGTACTGTGAACTGGTAAACAGACCCTTGCGGTCTTTCAAAATGGTTTTAGCATCAGTCTTAAAATGTACCTATAGTGAAAAAGGGCTCCAAATGGGTAATTGCCTCAACAGAGGGAATCCTCTGGATAATCCTATGGTTTTCCTTGTCATCCTCCATTGGACCGTTCCAGCACTGTGTCCTAAAAAGGTTTGCGCCTGTGCAAGAGCACAACCCAATCTGGCTTCAGCAGAAAAGTAGAGTGGGGCGGTGCTACTGTGCAATGCAGCAGCGCTCACTAATGTACGAAAGCACGGCCGCAAACTGCCAGGGGGTCTCGGCATTCAGGATCTGTTATGGAACGGAAAACAAAAACTTTTTGTTTTTCCATAGTATTTTAGGAAGAGGGCTTTTTGGTCCATTGTAGCCCCTTACACTCTCCTAGGAGTTCTGCTTCACCATGAATGAGCATGCTGGGTACTCTGTAACTGTTATGGAATGGTTATCGTTGTGTAGTGTGGTCACATGTCTGTCCTTCTTACATCTTTAGCTGTCCTGAGTCTAATAGACCTCGCAGGAAGTGAACGCCTGGACCGCTCTCTGTCCACTGGAGACCGCCTCAAGGAGACGCAGAGCATCAACACCTCTCTGTCCACCCTGGGAATGGTGATCACCTCGCTGTGCAACAAGGCAAGTCCTGCAGTACCCATCAGTGTTCTGGCCGCCTGCATTCCTTAATTCATGACCACACTCTCTGGCTGGCTCGTGTAGCGCTATGTGCTGGTTATGCTGCATCGGGATTGGAGGGGAACTCGGTGAAGCATCAGTTGATAGTCATTTCTACCTTCCAGATAATGTTGTCCTCCTCTTAGGCTTCGTTCATATTGCGTTCCGCTCGTGTAGCCGTTCACGTTGGCTGTTTTTGGAGTTTTTATTTTCTACTCCCTGTGCTCAGGTGGGTGATTTGTTTTTGTGCAAATCTCATTCTAAGCGCTTTTCCCAAGCGGTTTTTTAATTCACTCCCTGACGCAGGTCAGGTAGTGAACTCTTTTGACCCAGAAAATAATAAATACAAGCTATTCTTAAAAATGCTAATGCAATCGCTGCACAAGCGATTTCGTGAGCGTTTTGCGTTTTTCCTCTACCTTCCATTGAGGCGGAATCGCCCCGGAAATGGTCCGCACACCGCTTTGCTGTCTGCCCAGCGCACGACCCTCGCTGGTATGAACCTTCTTACACACATTCATTGCACAAGCGTTCGTGGGGCATTTTTAAGAAGCGCACACGGGAGAATAAATTTAGAAAACGCCTGCACTGTGAATAAGCCCTTATAGGGGAATTAGTGTGCTTAAACATACAATAAAACCCTCCCCACCCCTAGACCTCTTAAAGGGAACCTAAAGTGAGAGCGATGTGGAGGCTGACACATTTATTTCATTTTAAACACTACCAGTTCCCTGGCAGTCCTGCTGATCTCTTTGGCCTCAGTAGTGTCTGAATCACACACCAGAATTAGCATATGGCTAATCCTGTCAGACTTCAGTCAGGAACATCTGATATGCTGTATGCTTGTATTGGGTCTCTGGCTAAAAGTATTAGAGGCAGAGGATCAGCAGGATTTAAAGGGAACCTGATGTGAGCGCGATATGGAGGCTGCCATATTTATTTCCTTTTAAACAATACCAGTTGCCTGGCAGCGCTGCTGCTCTTTCTGGTCTGAGGGTCTAAATCACACACCTGAAACAAGCATGGGTCTAATCCAGTCACACTTCAGTCAGAAACATCTGATCTGCTGCATGCTTGTTCAGGGTCTATGACTGAAAGTAATTGAGGCAGAGGATTAGCAGGGCAGCCAGGAAACTAGTATTGTTTAAATGGAAATAAATATGGCAGCCTCCATATCCCTCTCACTTCAGGTTCCCTTTAAAGGGAAGGTTCAAGCAAAATAAAAGTGTTTCACTTACCTGGGGCTTCTACCAGCCCCATGCAGCCATCCTGTGCCCTTGTAGTCACTCACTGCTGCTCCAGTCCCCCGCTGGCAGCTTGCCGACCTCGGAGGTCGGCGGGACGCATTGCGTACATTTTTACGCATTCCCGCTAGTGCAGGAACATTAACACATACATTTTTACGCATTACTGGTTCAATGCGTAAAAATACGCAATGCGTCCCGCCGACCTCCGAGGTCGGCAAGCTGCCAGCGGGGGACTGGAGCAGCAGTGAGTGACTACGAGGGCACAGGATGGCTGCATGGGGCTGGTAGAAGCCCCAGGTAAGTGAAACTTATTTTTTTATTTTGCTTGGACATTCCCTTTAAGAGCTTTTTCCTAAAATCATGTCGGCTGTGTAAGAATAGTGATTTTTCTCCCAGGTCACCGTGCAGCAAATGTGGGAGCAGCTGCTGCATTTATAGGTAAAATCCTGTTCTGCTTGAATTTGAGTAAAAATCATAATCTACTGCTAGACAACCCACTCTCCTCCAATTGACACCTTTAAGATATGTTGATCAGTAGCTCAGTGTTACACCCCTCCTGTGTGCTCCTAAAGGTGGCCATACACTGGTCGATTTGCCATCAGATTCGACCAACAGATAGATCCCTCTCTGACCGAATCTGATCAGAGAGGGCTCGTATGGCCACCTTTACTGCAAACAGATTGTGATCTGATTTCAGCCTGTAACCGATCACAATCTGTGGAGCTGCCGCCCCCCCCCCCCCCCAATTACCTGTTCTGGCTGGCGCGAGTCCCCTGGTCCCTGTTGTCTTCTTCTCTGCTCCGGGCTACTGAACTTCCTGTCCAGGGGAAGTTTAAACAGTAGAGGGCGCTCTACTGTTTAAACGCCCTGCCGGGACAGAAAGTTCTGTGTAGCTGCAGCCAGTCCGGAACCCAGCGCGGAAAGAAGACAGCGGGGACCAGGGGACTCGCACCGGCCGGAACAGGTAATGTATACCCGCTGTATTGCGTCGGGCATTCGAACGCCGCTATCGACGCACTCCTGACTCGCCGGCGATCGAAAAAAATCTTCCGCACGGACGGATCGACGGGAACGATCGATTTCGGACGGAAATCGATCGTTCTGTTAGTGGTGTGCGCGGCGATTTCACAGCCGATTCGATCACTGTGATCGAATCGGCCATATATCGGCGGGAAAATCGTTAGGTGTATGGGCCCCTTAAGTTGTTGGAAGAGTGGCCAGCTTAGTCAGGCTTCCTGGTAAGTCAAATACTGATGTGATAAACACTATAGAAGAAACACTAACCATAAATGTAATTGTACAAGATGGCAGTATGTGGCATCCTGTTAGTGTAACGTTTTCCTTCTTCCCCCTCCTGCAGGACGCTCATATACCTTACAGGAACAGCAAGCTGACCTACCTTCTACAGAACAGCTTAGGGGGGAACTCTAAAGTGTAAGTTGTGCCCCTCATGTGGTCTGTTGTTCTGACTTAACTTGCTGCTTCTGGATCTCATGCTCTTTCTCTCTTCCAGGTTGATGTTTGTGAATATTTCTCCTTTGGAGGAAAACTTTGGAGAGTCTCTGAACTCTTTGCGGTTTGCCAGCAAGGTAAGCACAGCTTGTTGTTTGACGCTTATAGAAAATGTCTAATAATGTTATTTGTATTACACATTTCTCTAAAATATACACCCTGCGTCCGAACAAATGCTACATTTATTACACTATGGAGATATTTAGGCTTCTAATATGCATGCAAAGTATCATGTACTGGACTCTTATCTTGAGGTGATCCTCAGGACAAGGGACTCAACATAGCTGGTTGCAGACTGAAATGAAGAAATATATATTTTAGCAAACCTCTTGTTCTTCAGGATGTTTATAACAAATTTTAGTGAGGATTTTACTTTTTAATAAGAGATTTGATCAGATCAGCAGTGCAAAAACTCAAACGCGAGTCCTGCACCAGCCCTAAATCATTTATAAACTAATATTGTAAAAATACAAACGTATTGCGTTACTTTCCCTGCAGTTCCTCATTAACCTCTTCCTCTCTTGTTACAGGTGAACGAATGTGTGATTGGCACAGCGCGGGCAAACAGGAAATGAGCTGGCAGCCTTTTTACTGAAAAAAAAACATTTGGAAACCTATTTTAAAATATAATATACAGCTGGCCATAGCCCGGCACAGGAAACCTGTATGATGGCTTGTTACTCTTTGCTAAATACGGTAGCAGAATATAAAATGTTGTGTTGTATGTGCTCATAGTTGCAGCTGTTACAGCTGATTTTTAATTTTTGTACTATCTTTCTACAGACAGACAGGATTTATGCGTGGAGGCAGGTGTGTGATTGAACAGCCAATCAGGAGTCTTATTAGCAACTACCAGTTTGGTTGCTAATAAAAGACTTTGCAGGTCTTGGAAACCCGTCCACTGAATAAACCTGATAGTATTCAAGTGAACCTGTCACTAGGACATACCAGCATAAACTGGCATGAGGGGTAAATGGAAGGCAGCCCACGGTGCCACTACATACCACACCATTGCTTTATATTAAAGTTAACCCGTCCTGAGTGGAATATGGGAGCTGCTATTGCTGGATGTCTGACTACTGACATCCGTGAGTCACTCATTTAGAAAGGTTTTAAAAATATTGCGGTGTTAGTCTAGTTGAGGACACCCAGCAGGAAACCTTATAGGAAAGTTCTACTAACGTGATTGGACGGCACCCTCTCAGTTTCAGATAGGTTGTCGTAAACTACACCCAGACTGTTCAGCCAATCACAATGCTTCATGCTGTAGAGGGTGCTGTGATTGGAGAACTTTTCCCTTTGAGGTTTCCTGCTGGGTTTTCCAAAAGTAGACTAGCACTGCTGTTTTCACACATGATGAAATGAACAGAACTGTGGACTGAGGTGTTTTGGGTTGACTGTTCCCCGAGTCAAAGCACTCTGTCAATATCTGGATGCAGGCTCTAGAACAGGGGTCTCAAACTCAATTTACCTGGGGGCCGCAGGAGGCAAAGTCAGGATGAGGCTGGGCCGCATAAGGGATTTCGCAATCGCGGCGCATCGCCGCCTCTGCCTGCCACTCTCACTCTTCCTTCACAGAGAGGGGCGGGGAGAGGCGCGATCCGTGTGGCGATTGACGTCAGGAGGGGCAGAGCTGAAGCTGAAAGCTCTGGCCCTTCCAGGAAATGCCGGCGGATTGCCCCCTGGGCGCTTTGGCTGCTCTGCAGCCCTCGTTTAGCGGCGGGGATGCGGCGGATTACTTGGGAGCACTGAAGCAAACTATAAGGAAGCTTTTGCTGGCGAGGGCCACAAAATATTGTATCGAGGGCTGCGCGTTTGAGACCCCTGCTCTAGAAGAGAAGCAGTGCCGGGAACAGCACACAACTCTTCAGCTGTATCCCAGCCATGTTGTCTGGACTGATGTACGTCAGACACAACATTTTATGGTGAAAATGGCTTTATAAAGCCTTGTCCTTTTTTATTCTGGGAATACACCATGAGTTTTTCAGCAGATAGGATGGCTCGATAGATAATTTCCAACAGGTCCAATCTGATTCCGATCATTTTTCTGATCGACATTCTCATAGAAGTGATCAGAAATTAAATCTGTTAAAAATAAAAAACAAAAAAAACTTGTCTATTCCCAGCATTAGATCTTTCTCCATCTCAGTTTATCACATGCCTGTATTTAGATGATTACCGAGTGCTTGGACAGGCTAGGCATAAATCTTACTTCAGTCAACACCAATGTTTGTTTCTGCTGACGTTATAGACTTAAGGTGGCCACACACGATACAACAAAATGATCCGATTTAACAGTAATTCGATAAAAACGATCGTATCTCTCGAAAAAAATCGAAAGCTTTTTTTTTTTTTTTTTTTTTTTTTTTTTTCTTAATTCGACTGAAAAATCCGATTGGATTTCCCGTTTTTCGATTTCAATCGATCCGGAATGCCAGATATTTCTCTTCCATTTCTACTAAAGATTGTATGGTGTGTGTTGGATTGTTAATTTATTAATATACACACCATAGCAATTTTCTCTGAGTTTCCACTCATTTTTATCATAATTGGGGAAAATTGAACATAGGTGTGTGGTACATTGGTCATATTTTTGAAATGTTACAATCAATCAGAAAAATTTATTGCAATTCTTAAATTGAACAGATATTTAAAAAATTGTATGGTGTGTGGCCACCTTTATGCTGGGAATACACGTTACGTTTTTTGCGGAGAATCGTTCCGATAGATGCCTTCGATGATAAAATTCTGACATGTCCGATTCTCCACTAGATTCTGTTCTGCTCGATTTCTTATAGAAGTGAATGGAAAAAAAGATAAGAAAAACGAGCAGAAGAGAATCGCGCGGAGAATTGAATGGCTAATCGTGTGGAGAATCGAACGCGGAAAACGTAACGTGTATTCCCAGCATCATGCTAGGTACACACTGAGATTTTCTGGCAGATTTACAGTCAGATCGATTTTGTCATCGATTTCAGACTGTTTGCCATTCACTTCTTTCTGAAAACTGTCCAAAATCGATTGGAAATAATCAATCTGACAGTAAATCTGCCAGAGAATCTGTGTGTACCTAGCATTAAAGAGAACCCGAGGTGGGTTTGAAGAATATTATCTGCATACAGAGGCTGGATCTGCCTATACAGCCCAGCCTCTGTTGCTATACCAAACCCCCCTAAGGTCATTCTGCACTCTGCAATCCCTCATAAATCACAGCCATGCTGCTGACAAACAGCTTGTCAGCTGGCTGTGTTTATCTCTATAGTGTCAGTCTGCTGCTCTCCCCGCCTCCTGCAGAACTCCGGTCCCCGCCTGCATCCCTTCCCTCCCTGCTGATTGGAGGAAAGGGACTGGGGCAGGGACCGGAGCTATGCAGGAGGCGGGGGAGCAGCTGAGACTGACACTACAGATGTAAACACAGCCTCACAGCATGGCTGTGATTTATGAGGGATTGCAGAGTGCAGGGGGACCTTAGTGGGGTTTGGGATAGCAACAGAGGCTGGGCTGTATAGGCAGATCCAGCCTCTGTATGCAGATAACATTCTTTAAACACACCTCGGGTTCTCTTTAAAGGACAACTGAAGCGATAGGGATATGGAAGCTGAAATATGTATTTCCTTTTGACCAATACATGGTGCCTGGCATCCTGTTGCTCTTTCTGGCTTCAGTACCTCTTCATCACACACCGGAAACAATCCGATCAGAAACATCTGATCTGCATGCTTGTTCAGGGGCCAGGGCTGAAAGTATTAGGGGAAGATCAGCAGGACAGCCAGGCAATGTGCATTGTTTAAAAGAAACTGTCAGCCTCTGTATCCCGCTCCCTTCAGGGTGCTTTGAAATGAACCTGAGGTGGCAGTGAGGGAAAAAAAATATACATACCTGGGGCTTCCTCCAGGCCGCCGTCCTCCACATCCTGGATTTTCTGAAGTTAGCCCCGGAAAATCCTCCGGTCCACCGTGTACTGCGCAGAATCTTCCAGTGACTGGGAGGAGCAGGGGGCTGGCCTGCGATGACTGCCCCTCGATTTTCCGAGGCTAATTTCAGAAGATCCGGGAGGTGGGGTACAATGGTGAGGGAGTGATCGGCCTGGAGGAAGCCCCAAGTATCTATAATACCCCCCCCCCCCCCCCCCCCACCTGCTATCTGTTCACTTTAAGAGGTTCGCGGGACACTTAGATAAAGCTGTAGTCTCCCTTCATTGTGCCCAAAGTAGAATTAAATAGATCTTCATCTCTGTATCCAAACAGCCTCCTGACCCTCCCCCCACCACCCAGATAGCGATGCAGCAGCGGCTGGACCAGTGCTGTGGCTCCGGTTACCATCATACTGATTGCCTTACTGGCTGTCTGAGTTGCACTGCGCCTGGGCTGCTAATGTTCTGTAGAAATGGTCAGTGATGGGTTAATAATTCCAGCTTGCATGCAAATTTAATTTTTCAGTTTCAACCTGCATACAATTTGCATGCAAGCTAGAATGACTAGATTATCATTGGCCATCTCTAATGCTCACTAGAGAAGCACCCAGAGCAGGAAAACCAGATGCCAGATGGCCTGCGTTATAGGGAGTCTAAGCAGAACTGAAATAAAGAAGTTACCCAGTTTTAAAGGATAACGGAAGTGAGAGAGATATGGAGGCTGCCATATTTATTTCCTGTTGAACTATACCAGTTGCCTGGCAGCCCTGCTGATCTATTGGCTGCAGTAGTGTCTGAATCACACCAGAAACAAGCATGCATCTAATCTTGTCAGAAACCTCTGATCTGCTGCATGCTTGTTCAGGGGCTATGGCTTTAGAGGCAGAGGAACAGCAGGACAGCCAGGCAACTGGTATTGCTTAAAAGGAAATGACTATGGCAGGCCCCATATCCCACACACTTCAGCTGTATACTAAAAAAGTGGTGCGGCAACATTAAAGGTGCTTTAAAAAAAATTTAAAAAAATTGTTTAATGGTAAATTTTCAAGACACCACAAATCAAATCTAAAATTTGAAACTGTTAAAAAAATTACTCCTCCGCCGCAGTTCATGCAGCTTTTTAATAAGCACTTTATGGAACATTATACAGCAAAAATGACAACATATAATCTATACATGAAATAGACATCATGCTGGCGGATGGCAGGACTGGCAGCAGCAACAAAAAATAACAAATTATCGTATGTCAGTTTGACTACTAACCATAGTCGCAATGGCTGCCTTAGTCAAAGCCAGTTAACCAGCAGCTGCATAAATGTATGCTGGTTAGTGAGCTTTAGTCCAATCTGTTTCTATTCTGCCAAAATTGATATTTTTGCTGTTGAGCAGTAAGCCGGTGGCTGATTGGCACTGCCATCTCTCTGCACATCTGGATCTGAGTTCTGCCAACCATTTTGTTTGCTGTCTATCGCCCCCTGGTGCCTGCTTGTGCTGTGTGCTAGTGACTGGTTATTTTTAATATCAATAGTGTGTATTGTGACGGTGAAAGCAGCGATCTCGTGGTGGTCGAGTATTTCTATGCTGTAATTATTTTTATGGATATTTGTATAAATGTAAATATGCATGACCTCGTGTTGTAAATAAATCTACCTTGTTTTGTAGTGATCTCTTACTGGCCCTGTGATGTATTTCATACATTGACATGTCCTGGTAAAAAGCTTGCTTAGTTCACCTGGTTTTGAGGACTGAATTATCGCAAATACCTTCTTTTTTAAGAAGGAAAACTTCGGATACCCGAAGTGACATGAGATGCAGGGCCGTGGAGTCGGTACAAAAATCCTCCGACTCCTCAGTTTAGGATTCCTCCGACTCCTCTAATTTGCATATTACAATCTTGTTGATTGAAAGTATGTAACATGAAATTTGTCTCTTAACTGCCAACGCTTAGGAATTTTAAAAGACAACTGAAGTGAGAAGGATATGGAGACTGCCATATTTATTCCCTTTAGTCATAGACTAAAACTAGTCCTTGGTAAGAGTACTTGTAAAAGGTACAGGCCGGAACAAAGAACATCTATCAGGCCCTAGGCAATGTAAGTGTGGGTACATGTAAGAATGATGTGCAGGTACTCTGCAGGGGAATGAGGAGATTCTTCCTCTATTACACATTCTTCATGCACAATCTGAACAAGGTTTATGGGTGACAGACAACACCTCTGTGTTCAATGTGCACAGCATTCTTAGTGGATTCCCTGCAGCTCTGTGGGGAGTGCATATGTAGAGTATAGTACTACTGTGTAACAAAGTAAACCTGAGACAGATGAAATTCAAGTTTTATACATACCTGGGGCTTCCTCCAGCCGCCTTCAGGCTAATCAGTCCCTCGCTGTCCTCCTCCGCCACCTGGATCTTCTGCTATGAGTCCAGGTACTTGAGCCAGTCTGGCGTAGTGCGCATGCACACACTCTGCCGCTGGGAGCGTACTACACCTGTGCAGCACTATTGTGCAGAACGCTCCTGGCTGTGGAAGCGGCATGCGTCCGGACTGAGCTGACTGGCTGAATTACCAGGACTCATAGCAGAAGATCCGGGTAGTGGAGGAGGACAGCGAGGGACTGATTACCCTGAAGGGGGCTGGAGGAAGCCCCTGGTATGTATAAAACTTTTCTTTTCATCCTTCTCAGGTACCATTTAATTTGTAGTTACTAAACCAAATTTTAACAACATATCAAATTATTTGATTTTATGAGCGAAGAGAGTGCGTACATTTGCATAAATAAGAATCAACGCAGAATTATTTCCATCTCATTGACCATCTCTATTAGTGACACGGCTACACATCAGGCTTTATACTTACAGCATAGATGTTATTTAGTATATATAAGAGATTCCGGTGTACACATCATATATACAGTCACAATCAGATGTGTATATCTGACTTTAAAAATACGGGGACTGCTTTATTGAAGCAGCACAAGTAACTAATTTTGATTGGTTTATTTCATTTTTGTGGACTAAGCACAGCTATTACTGTATGTATAAATTATTTATGACTATTATCTGAGAAATAAAACATTTTATATTTTCTATTTTAATTACAGTTTAATTTATTAGGAGTTGGAGCATTTTTTCCCAACTCTGACTTCAGGCACCCAAAATTGCCCCGTCTCTCCGACTCCACAGCCCTGTGAGAGACAAGTGTATGTACAGTGCCAAGCACACAAATAACGATGCTGTGTTCTTTTTTTCTTTCTCTGCCTGAAAGAGTTAAATATCACGTATGTAAGTGGCTGACTCAGTCCAGACTCAGACAGGAAGTGATTACAGTGTGACCCTCACGGATAAGAAATTCCAACTATAAAAAACTTTCCTAGCAGAAAATGGCTTTTGAGATCAAGAAAGAGATAAAAAGGGGAATTTCTTATCAGTGAAGGTCACACTACAGATACTTCCGGTCTGAGTCAGGACTGAGTCAGCCACTTACATACCTGATATTTAATTATTTCAGGTAGAGAGAGAAAAGGAACAGCATCGTTGTGTGCTAGGCACTGTACATACTCATGTCTATTTCATCATGTCACTTCACTTTGGGTATCCTTTAAAGAGAATCTGTATTGTTAAAATCACACAAAAGTAAACATACCAGTGCGTTAGGGGATATCTCCTATTACCCTCTGTCACAATTTCGCCGCTTCCAGCCGCATTAAAAGTGGTTAAAAACAGTTTTAAAAAGTTTGTTTATAAACAAACAAAATGGCAACCAAAACAGGAAGTAGGTTGATGTACAGTATGTCCACACATAGAAAATACATCCATACACAAGCAGGCTGTATACACCCTTCCTTTTGAATCTCAAGAGATCATTTGTGTTTCTTTCCCCCTGCATCTCTCATGCACTAAAGTTTCAGGCTGCTCTTTTCTTCCTGCAAACAGCTTTGCCCTAGTCTGAATTTCCTCAGTATGTGAAAGCCCAGCCAGCTCAGAGGACGATTTATCCAGATTGTAAAAGATAAGAGAGAAGCTGCTCTAATCCTAAATAACACACAGGCAGTGTGCATACAGGGGGCTGGAAGGGGAAGTTCATAGCAGAACCACAACACTGAAGAACTTGGCAGCCTTCCAGACACAGGCTGACAAGAGAGAGATAAGTTGATTTATTACAGAGACTGTGATAGTACAAAGTGCTGCAGTAAGCCAGAACACATTAGAATAGCTTTTGTTACGGAGTCTCTTTAACATTTATTAAGAGGGTTTTTTGGTCCATTGTAGCCCTTTACAGACTCCTAGGAGTTCTGGTTCACCATGAGCTTACTGGGTACTCTGTAAGGCCCTGTTCACACTTGCGTTTTTGCAAAAGACGGAACAGATGTCTGTATCTGTTCCGTGCGCATCCGGACTGGATGCGTACGGTTGCACTCAGGATCCGGTCTGGATCCGTTCCGTTTGCATCCAGTTTTTTATCAGTAGGTAATTCGGTTGCTATCCGTTTTTAAAGAGATACAGACTATACAAATTCTTGGGGTCTTGGAGGTCAGCAGAAGCCCTGGGGTCATTGTTGGAGACAACCTGACGTGTGGAGATCATCCTTGGATATAGAGACTGCAGTTTGGACCATGGATCCAGTGTTTTTGTACTCATTTTACCTGGGAATTGCCTCCTTTTGAATTTTTACCTATACTATGTGGGAAGAAGGCATGCTCCTCGCAGGAGATGGTGGGTGCACCAGGCAGGTAGCTGCTGCACCCGTAGAATCAGGTCCTCAGGTGTGTAGGACCTCACCTCGTCGTCTGACATGCTGCCAAATATCTCCAGCCACAAGTCACTGCTGCTCCACTCCTCAAACGCTGGGCCCATGAAAACGCATAGGATGTGGGTAGAACGACCAGATTTTTTATAGCCAGTGTGTTGCCTCATTTCCGTTTCTCATTGGTTTCAGCTGTGCGGATGGTGCAGTCAGGATCCGGTCTGGGTGTGGCGGCCGGATCCGAAGTACGTGAAAAATAGAGCAAGTTGGAAAAGTGTCCGGAGTCTGTATCCGGTCCGCGTGGAATGGATGAGTATGTACGCATCCATAGACTATCATTGGATTGCCAAACATCCGTTCCGTTTGTACAGTATATGTTCCGAATCCGGTCTGGAAAATCCTGACTGCTAATGCAAATGTGAACCCAGCCTAACTATATATAATATCTAGCTGTATATTGGTATGTGGCCCCTCCCAGTGATGTCACAGCCTAGGCTATGAGGTCACAAAGCCGCCTCCCGGTGCACTCTGGGAGACTGGGTGTTTTTGCTGACTTCAGAACACATAGGAAACATTCCACAGTGATGCACCTACCAGTAGTAAAGATGTCTGCACCTGTGATAAATTTCAGCATGCAACTGGGGGGGGGGGGGGGAGAGGAAATATTTTACAATGGGCAAATACTGACCTTGTGTGCTCTGAGGACATCACACATTGTACAGAAGGTAATCTCTGCTGTTCCCCTACGTTATCGCAGTGCAGTAAGCGTATTGCTATGCCGATCTCTTGAACTTGGCAGAATGAATTGAGCCAGGAGTTCACCGGATAGCGATTGGGGGGGGGGGGGGGGGGATGTGTTGTGGTGAAACTGTCAATGTCTGCCCATAATGTGTAGTTCATTTGTGCTTCTGACCCTTTGATCGCTGTTAGCCAATCACAATGGTCACAGTACATCACCTTGGGCAAAAAAAAAGAATCTGGTCCTTTAAGGACACCTGAAATGAGAGGTATGAAGGCTGCCAGATTTATTCCTTTTTAAAAAAAAAAAAAGTTGCCTGACAGTAGTGCTAATCTCTCTGCGCATGAAAGGTGTGTCTTTAGTCGTTTTCTCCTCTGGTCTGGGAGCCTCAACCTTTGAAGTTCCTCCACTGGATACACCCATTGTGACTGTCACATGACTATCATGCTGTGGAGAGAACTGAATGTGCTTGAGGCCAGAACTGATGACAGGCCTATGGGAGATGTAGAGAAAATACAGAATTTAGGCAAGCAACTATAACAAATTTCGGAGCCCAATCTTCAGCGTTGAAGCTGTACATTAAAGAAGGGCACTGAAATAATGAGCACTATTATTAACGGACACAATAACGGGAACCTTGAACATGCAGTTGGGGGGGGGGGGCAAACTATAATACAATGTGCAGCTCAAATAAGGAGCACAGCAATCAAAAGCATTGTGATATGGAGGTAAGTTTTCTCACCCCACATTTAAAGATCGTGTGTCTCCTATAAAATAAGTCCCCTCTGCCCCAGTAACGTATAACAGAGTTCCATGTGCTCTTAACATTGTGGTTATGAAAGGCTGGCTTGTGCTGTACATATTGTGGCTGGCGTTTGGCTTCAGTATCTGTTTCCTGTATAAATGTTCTGAATAGATGAAAGTCTCTTTTGCTTCCTGTCAGATGACTGTGCACATACTTACGTGTGTAATTAGTATGCACATATTTAATTAGCAGGAAATTAAAATATGAAAAAACATTTGCCAAGTTATTGTGTTAATAATGAACCTACACCCAAACACCAACACTAGGACCTATCCGCCTGCAGACCAGGATGCCTGTCTGCAAATGATTGAATCTATGGACTGCAAACTACATAGCTGAACAAAGCAAACCTAAGCCTTTTATAGAAGCAACGTGCTGGTCTGAATACCTGTTTCATAGGCCAAATGTGCTGCCAGTGCAGCTTGATTCCTCTCCTCTCTGGATTTGGCTGCTGGACAGGGAATTCAGGTGTGATCATGTGACTCCCAAAGGAGGAAAAAAAATACAGATGCCTGGCTGCATTTCTCAGCATCCCTGGATTACAGTAAGAAATGGAATAATAAATATTCATTCCTCAATATATGTGTATATTTTTGGTTTTTGAATCATGTAGAGATACAGTTACTGTATAATCCTGTAATACATGCATTTAGCTAAGAAGCCTCTCCCGTTTGACATACTGCCTCAGTCATGTGTTCATTAGCTTTGTGGTGTCCCTTGAGAACACGCTACCAGTGGGTGTGTCTTCCTTCACTGATGACAGCGTGCACACTGATGGAAGGGAAACAGTTTGCTGTATTCTGAGCTATTTCTGGAATGCAAAGCGTCTCAAAAACCACGAGGAGTGTCACCTAAGCATGTAGCAAATGAAAAATGTTATGTATGTGTTTAATATAAGTTTTATTTAAAGTGTAACTGTCAGGCATAAAATCAAAAATCAATTCTTTATTTTTATCTGGTCAACAAGTAATAAGGATGCTAACCAGGCAATCCAAAAGTTAAAATCTCTATTACTTGTCTTGTTTATAAGGACTCTTTCACACTACAGGCAGTGGTAAAATGCTAAAACGCTGCGTTTTGGCTGCAGGCGTTTTAACGCCAACACATTACTATCCATTGTAAAGAGAAGCGCCGCGGTCAGCCCCAAAAAAGCTCCTGGGAGCGTTGAAACGCAACGCTCCAAAACGCAGCGTTAGATGTGAAAGGTAAAATGAAAGTCTATGGACTTTCATTTTACCTTGGAAAACGCCAACTTCGGCCGTGGCGTTAAACCGCCGAAAAAGCCCTCTAGTGTGAAAGGGCCCTAATTGATCATTCCCCAGTTTACCTGACTCTTATTTGGTACGTTGCCGCACAAAGGAAGTTGCAGGGCATGCTGGGTTGTCTTTTTTTTGCTTCTTTATTTCCCCTCAAACTTAACTAATGTCCAGAAGCAAAAAAGGACAACCCAACATGTCCTTCAACTTCCTTTTTGTGGCAGTGTACCAAGTAAGAGTCGGGTAAACTGGGGAATGATCATTTATAAACAAGAAAAGTAACAGAGATTTTAACTTTTGGATTGCCTGGTTAGCATCCTTATTACTTGTTTACCAGATTAAAATAAAGAATAGATTTTTTATTTTATGCCCCACAGTTACTCTTTAATAGGAAGATAATTTTTTTTAATTGAGGTCCACTTTAATTTACCGTGATGAAACTAGTCAGGCGGGAGAGGTGGAAGGCCATACAGATATATTACTTCCTGCCCAGATGGGAAGTGCGGATGTCTGCAAGAGAGACGTGTGCAAGAGAAAAGAGAGAAGAGCTAGAACCTTCAGCTATTTTATGTTACCAAACATATTGTCAAATGTCAATTCACTAGGCTGTTTATTATTTTCGTTTTGATTAAAATTACCGACTTATGAGGTAAATACTACTTAAACGTCAATTCACAAAGGATACCGCAAGGGGAAAATCAAATGAGCTATTCAGTATTTTAACTCAAGCTTGGAGCTCTCTGTAAAATAACAGCCATTTGTGAGGTTGCAGAAGAGTAAGGAGAGAGAAGGGGAAACCTTAGAGAAAAGAGGAAAGCTACTGTATTTCTCACACCATAAGATACACCTGACTGTAAGACAAACAAGTTTTAGAGGACTAAAATCGGGAAACAAAATATTCTCAACCTGGTGCATCTTCATGGTGAAATACGTTTTGTATTGATGTGTATAACCGTCAATACCGCCAGGGAGGTTAAAGCCACTAGAGGTGACCCACTAGCAGCACTTTTCTAAGCGCTTGTGATTTGTAAAGATCTTTCTAATGTAATGGGGGGGATTTTTTTTTTAAATCACATCCCTCAAGTGGGATCTCACGCAGAGCATTATATTAGAGCGTTGCTAATGGGTTCAAGGCCTTATTCAAGACAACGCAAGTGCCTAGGCCTTCCCTCTTCACCCACCCTTGCCAGTATGTTTATAACGCATTGTATTTAAAGACCACTCCAGTGAAAAAAGTGAGTTTATAATCTGTCACAACTGACGTTTTGGACTAGTCCATCTCCTCAAGGGGGATTCTCAGGGTTTTCTTTTGTTTTTAAAAGCATTTCCTGAACATCACCTGCTAAGTCTAACAGACAAAATAGCATGCAAAGATGTAGGGAGGCTGGCTGGTATCTTACTATATTGGCAGTTAAACTGTTCAGGAAATGCTTTTGAAAACGAGTATCCCCCATGAGGAGATGGACTAGCCCAAAACCGGTTGGTTTTTACAGATTTAATTGCGTACTTTTTTCGCTGGAGTGGTCCTTTGAAGCGGACCTGAATATACAAAAAAAAACGTTTTGCTTAACTGGGGCTTCTTCCAGCCCCCTGCAGCTGCCCTGTGCCCGTGCTGTTTACAAACGATCGTCCGTTCCCCCGCCACGGCTCACTTTTCTTCACGACAACTTCTAAGTTGATGTCCAGTGCACCTGCGCACCCCTGGCTGCGCGCATCTTCGTACGTGCTCCCGTGGCCAGAAACATCCTGCGCAGGTGCAGTCCTGCCTTGTACGGTCCCAACGACTGAAGCGTGACCGAGCACACAGTGGGCGGCGACTGCCTGAAGCGAAAGTTAGCTGTGGCGGGGGAACTTTAGTAACTTTGTGAGCACAGGTCGGCTGCAGGGGGCTGGAAGGTAAGTGAAAGTTTTTTTTTTAAAAATATCTTCAGGTCCACTTTAACGCTTGCACTGTCTTGAATAAAGGACGGTTGATGTTTTCTATCTCCTGGCTTATATCCTCGCTGGCCCCCTTTCACACCTTGACTCGGCGGGGCACCAAGCTGTAATACCTCCCACATGAGCTGTAAAGAAACATGGACATTACCTTGTTCATCAGTTGTCCTTTTTTGTTTTAACTGACATCACCTGATAAATAACTGATAGCAACTGATATACAACTGACAGTGACTGATATATTCCAGTTCTGAAAAGAATCATTATTAGATGAAAATGGTGAGCTTCTGAGATGAACTGACTGAGAGGTAAGTATGTAATTTTGCGTGCACATCATCTGTTTATTGTAAATAACTTTACCCGGCTCAGGTTCACTTTTTAATGACAAAATAAAAGAGAAAAAAGGGTGGGAGGAAACCATAGGCAATCGCAGAGGGGATTACAGCTGCCCAGAATCCCCCCTCAGACCAGGGCCGGTGCAGTGTCTGGGGACAGGCACAAGTTGAGACGTTGAGACACCAGAATATCTGCAGGCATCCTGCAGCTCACAGCACTACCCCCTCTTTCCCTGCTATAGTTGACTTTGGATGGAGCAGCAGAGTGTGTAAGGAGCATGGAGCAGCAGCGTGTTTACAGAGCATAGAGCAGCAGCGTTTGTACAAGCATGGAGCATCACTGGGGAACTTAATAGAGTCAGGTATGATAAAAACAAGGAACACCAAGAGCACCAATAGTGTAATATGTACTGGTAAATGGTTATTAGATAGAGTAAATATTAATACTCACAAACCAGGGTTACCGCTCAGGCAACCACTGTAAAGGCAGGTGGGGAGATTTTCCTGACCCCACTCAGGAATAAGAAGTCGCTCTCTGTAGATGAGAAAAAGGGGGTTCAACCCTCCACCCAGGGTGGACTCAATATTATGCAGGAGAACAGAGGCGCCAAAAGGATAAAAGGAAGCTAAATGAGCTTAAAAAACAAATTCTTGGTAAATAGAGGAGGTAGTGGTGGACTTACCTCCTCCAAGTACACACAACGACTTTAGTAAAGACAGTCAATATATTTTATTTATGAACTCCAAATATGCAACGCGTTTCGCAGGTTTGATCCCGCTTCATCAGGCAATAACAACGGATCAATAGCATATGTGGTCAGTAGAAGAGCCAGGAACCTCTGTCAGGTATGAGCACAGCCATGTGCCCTGCTGTGTGAATGCTTCCCTTTCCCCTTAAAGTGGACCCAAATTAAAAATACAAGATTTCAGAAATAAAATCTATTTTCTTAATTATAATAATAAATAGCAGCCTTTTTTCAGCTGCATGATGACAAATCTAAAATATTTTACATTTATTAGAGGAACCCCTCCCTTCCTTTCATATTGCCGGGACAGAATCCGGCAAAATGCTGGAGTAGGTGGTGTCCGACAAAAGAGGAATTGCAAATGGCTGCCACCTGTATAACCCTAGTTATGAAAAGAGAAGGGTGAAAAGCATGCACTGAAATGCTCATAGGCTTGAAGGAGTGTTTATTTATATTTGTATGTGTCAGAGTGGTGCAACTAAATATTTTGAATTTAAAAAATGTTTGGTTTGGGTCCGCTTTAATTACCAATGTCCGCTGTCCTCATTATTATCTGTATCCAAACTGCTCCTGAACTATCCCACTGTTGATCGGGGCAGATCAGACATTTAGGAAATAATTGTCAGATCCTGTCAGAACTTGCATTATGTGTACCCAGCATGATGTCTTACCATATTATTATACTGTATTGTGTGTGGCTCAGCGTGACCTTTTAGGAAACCCCTCCCCCCCTTGAAAGTCCTCAGTTTGCCAATGGGAACCTGTAGCAAAAGCACAGCCCCAGAGCAGACGACAACTGATTGGCCGTCCTGAGCTACCGCCGCCCAGCCTCCAGAAGCTCCGCCCTCTCACTGTCAGGAGCAGCTCAGCTGGGAGGGCGGCGGCGCGCACTACGCACTGAGGAGCCGGCGGGAGCGCGCACAGCTGCCGCTCTCCTGCTTGGCTGGCGCCAAGTCACGCCCCCTCGGCCTCCCGGAAGCGGAAACGGAATTCCCGCGTCTCGCAGACTCGCTGGAAGCTGCCGGTGGAGCGGTTTGGAGGTGTTTCGTAGAACCGGTGCCGGTCACCAGGAAGCCAGTAGCGTTACTGTGACGGGTCAGTGCCGCTTCCCGGGATTATCACTGTGTGGAGGGTGAGGAGGAGGAGCCGGAGCAGCTCGGCCTTTATATCCGCGGCTCCCCTCCCCCACCCGACCGCCGAGACGTCTGTGAGCATTGTATGCCTGTGTATGGCCGTGTATGGGGCCGCTATAGAGTGCTCCCCCCAGTATAGCTGCTCCCCCCTCTCATCAGCATTGCTCAGGGCAGCTCATCTCTCTGGATTCACAGTTTTTTATGTTTTCTATCTCTATTATTTTTCAGACAGTTTTCCCCCCCTCCCTGGTGTTTTACTCCAGCTTCATTCTATTATTCTGCCTCTTAAAGGACCACGATCGCAAAAAACCTAAAATGTAAAATATATGTAGACCTATACAATTAAGAAGTTGTTTTTTTTCCAGAGTAAAATGAGCCATAAATTACTTTTTTCCTATGTTGCTGTCACTTACAGTAAGTAGTAGAAATTTGACATTACCGACAGATTTTGGACTAACCCATCTTCTCAGGGTTTTCTTTATTTTTAAAGGCACTTAGTGATTGGTAGTTGCTCCGTCCAACTGCCAAAAAAGTGTACAGTAAGCAGGGAGGCTGTTCAGCATCTTCGTATGAATACTTTTCATTTAGCCATTACAAAGAATGAAGGCTATGCTGAGAATCTCCTATGGAGAGATGGACTAGCCCAAAATCTGTCGGTAATGTCAGATTTCTAATACTTACTGTAAGTGACAGCAACATAGGAGAGAAGTAATTTATGGCTCGTTTTACTTTGGGAAAAAATAAACTACTTATTTGTATGTGTTTTACATTTTAAGATTTTTGCGACAGTAGGCAGTTAAAATCTCTGACAGAACTGACAGGTTTTGGATCAGTCCATTTCCTCATGGGTGGATTATAAAGGTTTCCTTTGTTTTTAGCAGTTGCTAAGTCTAACTAATAAAATGATGTGCAGGTGAGTAGGGAGGCTAGCCGGTATCTTACTATTTTGGAAGTTAAACTGCCATTCTGGAAACCCTGAGAATCTCCCAGGAGGAGATGGACTGGCCCAAAACCTGTCAGTTCTGTCAGATTTAAACTGCTGACTTTTTTTTGCAATAGTAGTCCTTCAACTATTATTACTGTTGTAATTATCTTAATACTGTTATAATTCTAGAAGGTAGAAGCCCCCCAGGTAAGTTAAACTGGGTTTATTTTTCTTTTTAAAGAGATTCTGTAATGAGAAAAGTCCCCCTGGGGGGTACTCACCTCAGTAGGGTGAAGCCTCAGGACCCTATTGAGGCTTCCCCTGTCCTCCTGTGTCCCATGGTGGTCTCGCTGCCCACAGAACGCACAGGCGACAATTGTCAGGCTGTGCAATATTTACCTGCTCTGGCTCCAGTGGGGGCGCTGTTGTGGCTCTTCCCACGGAGATAGGCGAAAATAGCCGATCTCTGTCGGGTCCGCTCTACTGCGCAGGAGACTTCCACCTGTGCAGTAGAGCGGCCCGACAGCGATCGGCTATTTCCGCCTATCTCCGAGCGGAAAGCCGATACTGCGCTGGACCCGGGAAGGTAAATATTTACATGCCCTCTGTTTGGGGACCGTGGGACACAGGAGGACGGGGGAAGCCTCGATCGGATCTGGATGCTTCCCTCACCCCAGGGGAACTTTTATCGTTACAGATTTTCTTTAACCTCCTTGACGGTATGGACGAGTATACCCGTCCATTACCGCCGGAGGTCGCCGCTCATTTTTATTTATGAAATAAAAAGCAGCACACACAGCCGGCACTTTGCCAGCCGCGTGTGCTGCCTGATCGCCGCCGCTCTAGCGGCAAAAGAGGGTCCCCCCAGCCGCCCGAGCCCTGCGCAGCCGGAACATATAGTTCCGGCCAGCGCTAAGGGCTGGATCGGAGGCGGCTGACGTCCATGACGTCACTCCGCTCGTCGCTATGGCGACGATATAAGCAAAACAAGGAAGGCTGCTCATTGCAGCCTTCCTTGTTTATTCTGGGCACCGGAGGCGATCGAAAGAACGCCTCCGGAGCGCCCTCTAGTGGGCTTTCACGCAGCCAACTTTCAGTTGGCTGCATGAAATAGTTTTTTTTTTATAAGAAAAAAACCCTCCCGCAGCCTCCCTGGCGATTTTAATAGAACGCCAGGGAGGTTAATGGCTTTAGGTTCACTTTAACTGTACCTCAGTGCGGCATCTTCCGCAGCGCTATTCAGAGAATATTGTCTTGTCTCTTTAATAGGTTCTGTGAATAGTAAAAAAAACCACAGTTGCTTGGGGCTTCTATTGGCCCCCTGTAGCTGTCATGTCCTGCACCGTCCTCCTACGATCCTCTGTTCCCCGCTGCCGGCACCGGTCAATTATCTAACAAAACGAATAGTGCAAGCTCCCGCTTGCGTCTCTGGGAGCTTACTGCGCAGGTGCAGTACAAGGTTTTCTCGTACTGCGGGAGCGGGCACGCGCACAGCTGCAGGCTCGCTAGAGGAATAATTGGACCGGAACCGGCGGCGGGGGAGTGAGTGATTGGAAAAGGACTGTGCGGGACATGACAGCTACAAGGGCTGATCGAAGCCCCAGGTAAGTCTGTTTTTGTTTCTTCTTACTATCCACAGAACCCCTTTAACCTTTCTTCAAAGCGGTAACAGTTTACCCATTAAATTGAAGAAAAATCAATCTGCTGATTTGATCAGCATTAATCACTCTGCGAAAGCTTAACACAGGGTTGCGGCCACAGAGTGTCTCCCCTGGACCGCCTGACGCAGAATTGCGTCATCTCGCAATGCGCAAGATTAGCAGGGAACAAGCTATAGTGCAGGCGCTCCCTGCAGGGGGGGGGGGGGAGGAGGAGGAAATGGCAGCGAATAGCCTGCCAGACGCGATTAGAGCTGGCAGTCTCTAAACTAAAGAGACCCACTGATTCATTTGTACAGCTGTGTTGTACAGGGGACAGCTCTGTCACTGAGCTTTCTCCAGGAGAGGCTCACAATCTGATCACTCTCATAGGCTGATGCCTGTGAGAGGCGATTGTGGGGGGATTGGCTGTCGGGGAGGGATAAAATAAAAACACACACTTTTTTTTTATAACAAAACCACAATGAAATTAATAATAAAAAAAATACTTATCGCAGCAACAATCCGATGCCACCAACAGAAAGCTTTGTTGGTGGGAAGAAAACGAGGCAAGATTTGTTTTTGTGCTAAGTTGTATGGCTGAGCAGCATACTGTTAAAGCTGGAGTGTGATGAATTTAAAAAAAATGGCCAGGTCACTGTGGGGTGAGGGGGGGGGGGGGGGGGTTGATTGGTGTAAGCCTGTGGTCCTCAAAAGGTTACGTTGTCCAACAGTACAATTTTTTTATCAGATGCAATCTATCAATACGTTTATCAAATTGTACAGAAAACTGCGCAGTGTTGCAAAAATTGATGTGAAACGATCCTTTGGTCGATTGGCACAGGGAATTCAAATGGTCCGAAAGATGGATTTTATGATATCTGAAGAGAAAATGCCCTAATTGACCAGTTTATGGGAGCATTTGATGATTACTAACGATCGTGAAAAAATGTGTGAAAAGATTGCAATGTGGGCACCTTTAAACAGATTGTATGGATATTGCCTTACTAACCCAGCAAACCAATGTCAAAGAATGTTGCTAAACTAAAGGTACCCCTATATCTAGCAATGTATAGGCAGATGCATCTGACGCTGTCCCCAAATGTAAAATTTCCCCCCGGTGCCCAGTGTAAAGTCTACATTACCTTTCGGCGGCACTGGGCATCGGGGGGGCATTTTACATTAGGGGACAGCATCTGGGGTTTCCTCGTGTGTGTTGATCGTGAAATTGCACGCTGTTCCCGCTGCGCACCCAATCGAGCAAGTCGGCCCAAGATTTTGCAGCGTGTGCAATCGAAAATATGACCAATTTTCAGCTGGAAATTGGCCACATTGTTGGTCGGGCATGCACTTGGCGGCACAGATTTTCATCCAATTCGATTATAATCGAATCAGATGGTCGATAGGCCACCAAGTCGTCTGATGTATGGTCTCATTAAGGAAACCTCTAAGTAAAACAAAAGGTATATTAAGTTTTATAAGCAAAATACAGACTTAAACTTACATAAAATAGAAAGTAGCTGTCTCTGACCCACCTGCTACAGCCCTTCACTCAGAACTGATCTGACAGTATATTTAGGGCCTATTTCCACCAGCATGCATTTGAGTCTTGTACAGAAATCCACATCCGGTTTTGATTGCAGGTACGCATTAAGCGGTTTTGGGGAAATACGCATTGCGGTTTGAAAACTGCCCTGTAACAACACGTCACATGTTTGGGTAAATCCGCATTCGCAACGCGAATTTCCATGTTTGTAACAAGGATATATGCGGCCCCATTGACTTATTTGGTCGCGATTCACATCCAGATCCCACCCGCATGCAGACAAATGCAGCATACCATCCAGATTTTTTTACGCACCGCATCACTTCCAAAAATTTACGTTAAATAGAAATAGTTCCATACACTAACGTGTTGCATTTTGGATGCGGAATCCGCGTGTAGTGGAAATAGGCCCTACATGTCAGTTCATGAATGTATATAGGTTATTTGTGTGTCTATAAATAAGTTCCCTTTAGTTTCCTCACTCCTACAGAGAATGTGAAGCTCTGAGATAGGATTTTGGATACAGATAGACCTCAGGTCAGCCCTGGAGGATGTTTACAAAAAAAAGAAACTATTAGCAATAACCTGCCCCCCAAAAAACAAATATGTAAGTATGTAAATACTTGCTCTACTTACACAACAGATATCTTGTAGTGTCCTCGTTTATCTTCAATTTAATATTTATATTGTAAATAAAGGTCCATTCTCTTGATGGCAGGGGCCATCCTGCTTCCTCCGGATAGATTCTTCCCCACCCCGCATCCCTGTCCTCCCCGCACTAATTATGAGCACAGCAGGGAGGATAAATGCAGCAGAAACAGACTCTCCTAAGTGCTTGTTCACACTACAAGCGCTTTTTAAGCGTTAGTGATTTTGAAAATCTCTTGCTAATGCAATGCTATGGGGAATTTTTACAAAATCACATCGCTCCAGTGAGAACACTCACATAGAATAACATTAACAAGAGCTTTTAAAATCACAAAGTGCTTAGAAAAGCTCCTGTAGTGTGAACAAACCCTAATAATGGATCCAAGCGTTGCTGTTCCCATCTATTCTCTGCACTACCACCGGCGGTAGTGCAGAGAGTATAGAAGGGAACTGCAGCGCCTGGAACCATTATTCCAGGAGTCTGTGTGCGCCATTTTTATCTTTCCCCAAAGTTCAGTGCGAGGAAGACTGAGAATGCGGCGGCAGAGGTGTGTGTGTGTGTGTGGGGGGGGGGGCAGAGGAGAGTGACAGGAGATGGCCTCTGGCGGTCTAACAGCATCTGCGACCACCGCAGACAATGGGAGACCAGGTGGCCAATCGCAGCGCAGAGAGGTGAGTGGCAGAGGCTTCAGCCAATCAGGCTGATTCAGCATGCCATGTTACTTCTCTTTTGCGCCTGCGTACCATATTAGAGCCTGGGGGCATGGGGAGAGAAAACCTCTTAGGAAAAAAAGTAAGAATGATTTTAAACATTTGCATTGCCTTGTTAGCATCCTTTTTTAGCTATGTAACTATGATATATAATATGAAACTCACTTCCACAACACCTGGTTATTAAAATGAAAGTGCTTTGTAAACCGCACGTGCTCAAGTCCGCTTTAAAGGGAAGATCCGCGCTGCCCAAAAAACAAACTGCTCTTACCTGGGGCTTCTTCCAGCTCCTGGCAGTCGATCGGTGCCCTCGCCGCAGCTCCTCTCACTCCCGGTGTCCAGCGGTGAAGAAGCCGACCTCGCCGGGTCGGCTTCCGGTGCTCTTCACGCCGCGGGTCACATGGGGTACGTGACGTCACCGGGTCACCAGTAGTTCTGCGCTTGCGCAGTACAGACCCGATGACGTCACGTACCCCACGTGACCCGCGCCGTAGAGCACACAGGAAGCTGACCTGGTGAGGTCGGCTTCTTCACCGCTGGACACCGGGAGTGAGAGGAGCTGCGGCGAGGGCACTGATCGACTGCCAGGAGCTGGAAGAAGCCCCAGGTAAGTTCAGTTTGTTTGGGCAGCGTGGATCTTCCCTTTAAAGCGGACTTGAGCACGTGCGGTTTACAAAGCACTTTCATTTTAATAACCAGGTGTTGTGGAAGTGAGTTTCATATTCTATATCCCTTTATTTATACATCTTTAACAGAGTGCATAGCTATGTCTGTCAGAGGAGCCACTGGTGTAGGGATCACTATGGTGGCTTCTGTAGGGCCCATACCCCTACAGAAGCGGTGTAATTTAGAGTCTGCGGTGGGCCCCTTGAACTGCATAGTGGAGTGCCAGAGAAGGCAGACACCTTTTTATTATTTAGTATTTTTATAGTCCTGACGTCTTCCTCAGCACTGTACAGAGTATATTGTCTATCACTTAGCTGTCTCTCAGAAGGGCTCACAATCGAGTAATGAAAATTACTGCAGTATCTGCGCTTGGTCAGTCATTTAGGTGCCATCAAAAGATTAACCACAAATTATGATAAAAACACAATTTTGCAGCCAAATTAAGGTTACGTTTCCACTATAGCGTGACATTTTCACGTCTAAAAAAATCTTATGATTTTTCTGATTGGTGAAAATTCGCTTGTAAATTTGTATGCGTTATGCGAATTTTAATGCGCGAAAATCTAATTCGCATTAGTCAAATATAACATAATCTGCCTAGTAATAGCTCAGTCATGACTGCTGGCAGTTTCCTGTAATCATAGATTTAATGCAAATTTTTGCGTAAATAATGCGAAAATTCGCATTGTGATGCGTTGCCTATGCAAAGCATTTGTACGCGAATCATACTCGATGATGATTTGGGGGATGGGCAGCTCTAGCCAACCGGTACTATTTTGGGACACACATGTTCTCCCCAGGCTCTTTTAGCTGGGTGCTCCACCCGGCTAGTTTTGTTAAGCACCCGGCTGTCATCGGCTCACCTCCTCCTATTCTGTAAGCAGACTTGTGCAGAGAAGCGCCGATCCTGCATTCTCACATCTCGCCCCACCCGACTACCTTTCATGCCACCCGGGGGAAAAAAAAATTCTGTGGAGAACAATGACACATCTGGCTACCTAACACTACATCTGGGTGGTATGATAAATGGCTACAAAGGTTATTTAACCACTTTACCACTGCAGGTGCGTATATCTCTGTCCCTTTGCACAACCTGTAACCACCAGGGACGGAGATATACGCACCTCCCGCTCGCTCGTGCACACTGCCGCCCGCTCGCCCGGAGATCAATGAACGGGAATAACCATTCCCGTTCGTTGATCTAAGCCCCCCAGCAATGACCGGCTGCTTCTATGAGAAGCAGCGCGATCATTGTGAAAAAAAAGTTTCCCAGCCTCCCTGAACTTCCTGCAAGCGTACTTCCTATGCTTGCAAGACGCATTCACAAAAAAAAAAAAAAAAATACATAGTTACCTTGGGGACTGAAGGACTACCTAATACGTTTTTTTTTTTTGGGGGGGGGGGGGGGTGGAGGGGGGAGGAGAAGGGCAACCCAAATTCTGTAAGGAGCACCCCAGTGAGTCCTAGCTATGCTGGAAGTAGCTCTGTTGGTTCCTGGGGTACATGAGTGCTACAATGAACGTGCTGACTGAAGACAGGGTTGCAGAGGCCATTCCAACTTGTTGAGAGGCGGGGGATAGTCAGGCGGAGCTAGCCCTTCACCAGCCTTTCTTAAAGTCCTACTCCAGTCGCTGATGTTTACCTACATCTGTGTAGAAGCTTGTTTTTGTCTTAACTTCTTGAGCAGCTGACCTGAGCGGAAATGATGCAATCCAGGGATTAGTAGCTGCCACACCCTCATTGTCAGACAGTGGCCTCACTGAACTCGTCACTTCTGGTATTGTGATGAAAATGTCAAAGGATTGTTAGCTGCAGGAAACTCATTTTTACATTGAAAAGGTGGTACCTGAGCAGAGGGATTCCCAACATTATCCTTTCATAACCTCTCTCATGTGTAAGGCCCACTCGTGGCAGCGCGCAAGGCCCACTCGTGGCAGCGCGCAAGGCCCACTCGTGGCAGCGCGCAAGGCCCACTTGTGACATTGTCCACACGAGCATTTTTATGGTATCATTAAAGAGACACTGAAGCGAAAAAAAAATATTATGATTTGTATGTGTAGCACAGCTAAGAAATAAAACATTAAGATCAGATACATCAGTCTAATTGTTTCCAGTACAGGAAGAGTTGAGAAACTCCAGTTGTTATCTCTATGCAAACAAGCCATTAAAGGGAAGGTCCAAGCAAAATAAAAAAATGAGTTTCACTTACCTGGGGCTTCTACCAGCCCCATGCAGCCATTCTGTGCCCTCGTAGTCACTCACTGCTGCTCCAGTCCCCCGCTAGCAGCTTGCTGACCTGGGAGGTCGGCGGGCCGCATTGCGTACATTTTTACGCATTCCCGCTAGTGCAGGAACATTAACACACATTTTTACGCGTTACTGGTTCAATGCGTAAAAATGTACGCATTGAACCAGTAACGCGTAAAAATGTATGTGTTAATGTTCCAGCACTAGCGGGAATGCGTAAAAATGTACGCAATGCGGCCCGCTGACCTCCCAGGTCGGCAAGATGCTAGCGGGGGACTGGAGCAGCATTGAGTGACTACGAGGGCACAGAATGGCTGCATGGGGCTGGTAGAAGCCCCAGGTAAGTGAAACTCATTTTTTTATTTTGCTTGGACCTTCCCTTTAAGCTCTCCGACTAAGTTAGTCGTGGAGAGGGCTGTTATCTGACTTTTATTATCTCAACTGTTCCTGGACTATTTACTTTTCCTCTGCTAGAGGTGATGTCATTACTTCACAGACTGCTCTGAAAGACTCATTTTGAATGCTGAGTGTTGTGTAATCTGCACATATTATAGAATAATGCAATGTTAGAAAAAACACTATATACCTGAAAATAAAAGTATGAGAATATTTTCTTTGCTGCTAATCTTCTAGTAATTATTCATCGTATACAACCAATTCACTACATCATATTTTTTTTTCCGCTTCAGTGTCTCTTTAAGAGAATCCATCTAAAGGCTGCATGGAGTGTCTGGGAAATCACAAGCAATGCAAAAATGGCTAAAAAACTCAACTGAAAATAGGGGAGGAGCTGAAGTGTAGTTATTGACATTTTGTTTGCTCACTATTTGGCATTCTGCTGAGCAAGGCTGACTTAAAGGCATATAGTCATAATGTGACAGATGGCAGCTTCACCACAATGGCCTCCATTCACAAAGGGCTGGTCAGCAATCATTTTTTTAGTCGGTGAAATACCGCATGCAGTGTTCCTTTGTTCAGTTGCATTGCGGTCCCAGGGGGGCAGGATGCCGAGATATATATCATCTGGAAAGTATTCACAGCGCATCACTTTTTCCACATTTTATGTTACAGGCTTATTCTAAAATGGATTCGATTCATTTTTTTGCCTCAGAATTCTCCACACGGCACCCATAATGACAACGTGAAAAAAATGTACTTGAAGTTTTGGCATATAATTTGTCACATAAGTATTCACAGCCTTTGCCATGAAGCTCAAAATTGAGGTGCATCCTGTTTCCCTGGATCAACCTTGAGATGTTTCTACAGCTTAATGGGAGTCACCTGTGGTAAATTTAGTAGATTGGACATCATTTGGAAAGGCACATATCTGTCTATAGAAGGTTCCACAGTTGACAGTTCATGTCAAAGCCCAAACCAAGGATGAAGTCACAGAATTGTCTGTAGATCTCCGATTGTTTTGGGGCACAAGTCTGGAGAAGGATACCCAAACATTTCTGCTGCTTTGAAGGTCCCAATGAACACAGTGGCCTCCATCATCTGTAAATGAAGGAAGTTCAAAACCACCAAGGCTCTTCCTAGTGCTGGCTGGCTATCTAAACTGGGCAATCGCGGGTGAAGGGCCTTAGTCAGGTAGGTAACCAAGAACCTGATGGTCACTCTGTCAGAGATCCTCTGTGGAGAGAGGAGAACCTTCCAGAAGGACAACCATCTCTGCAGCAATCCACCAATTAGGCCTGTATGGTAGAGTGACCAGACAGAAGCTACTCCTTCGATTAAGGCACATGACAGCCCACCTGGAGTTTGTCAAAAAGCACCAGAAGAACTCAGATCATGAGAAGCAATATTCTCCGGTCTGATGAGACAAAGATTGATCACATTTGGAGGAAACCAGGCACCTCTCATCCCCAGGCCAATACTATCCCTACAGTGAAGCATGGAGGTGGCAGCATCATGCTGTGGGGGTGTTTTTCAGCGGCAGGAACTGGGTGACTAGTCAGGATAAAGGGAAAGATGACTACAGCGATATCCAGAGACATCCTGGATGAAAACCTGATCCCACAGCGCTCTTGAACTCAGACTGGGGCAACAGTTCAACTTTCAGCAGGACAACAACCCAAAGCACACAGCTAAGATATCAAAGGAGTGGCTTCAGGACAACTCTGTGAATGTCCTTGAGTGGCCCAACCAGAGCCCAGATTTAAATCCCATTAAACATCTCTAGGTTGATCCTACAGGGAACCTGTAATAAACTTAAGAAAAAAGTTTCACGTATCTGCCAGCCCCCTGCAGCCGCCCTGTGCCATCCTGGAATGATCCTCCGGTCCCCAGCCATTTCACTTTCGCCAAATTAGAAGTCGACGGCCTCTGCGCCTGTGCGACTTCGTATTGTGCAGGACACTTCTGGTGGCCGGCGATGGGCAAAAGTTAAACAAAGCCATGGCAGGGACTGGAGGATTGTTGAGGACTGGCATGGGCACACAGTGGCTGCAAGGGGCTGGGAGAAGCCCTAGGTAAGTGAAACTTTATTTTGTGTTTTGTTATTACAGGTTTCCTTTAAAATGGCTGTGCACCGACACTTCCCATCCAACCTGATGGAGCTTGACAGGTACTGCAAAGAGGAATTTGTGAAACTGGGCGAAGATAGGTATGCCAAGCTTGTGGCATCATATTCACAAAAATTTGGGGCTGTAATTGCTGCCAAAGGAGCATCAACAAAGTATTGAACAAAGACTGTGAATACTTATGTACATGTGATTTCCCAGGTTTGTTTTTAATTTTTTCTAATAAATTTGCTAAACCCTCAAAGTTTCACCTTCTCATTATGGGGTGTTGTGTGTAGAATTTTAAGGTAAAAATTAGAATCCAAGGCTGTAACATAAAATGTAGTGAGCGCTGTGAATGCTTTTCCCTATTATCCAGGACTCTGTTAAAATGAATAGGAACCGCATTTAAAAACATGAGACAGATACCCAAGGAGAGGCTCTGGGTCCTATAGAGCCTTCCCGCTCCTCTCCTGGTCCTGTCGTTCCGGCGCTGGCTCGCCTGGTAGCAGTATTTGACTAGATGAGTCAAATACTGCTTTATCTGGCCGAAGGAGGCTTCAGAAGTCTTCAGGGATCCCGAGTGCTCCTGAAGAAGGGCGGCCCTGTACTGCACCTGCACAAGCACGCTCTCTTGCACACTCACGCCTGTGCAGTATGGAGCTGCACGTCTTTGGGAGGACACGGCTCCTGAAGACTTGCAAACACCCTTTCGGTGGGGGGATTGAAACGGGGAGGAGCCAGCACAGGATAGAGAGCACCGAGAGAGGAGACTGAAGGCTCTATACGACCCAGAGATTTCCCTCTCCTTAGGTAAGTATTTGCTTCATTTTTTTTCAAAATGCGTTTCCCATTCACTTTAACCAGAATTCTCCAGCAACCAGAAAAAAAATTCCTGGCCATACAGGATTCAGAAGTCTTCTTTATACAGTAATAAACCTGTTACACTAAGTTAGGTCTGTCCTGTGTCTTAATTTATTTTTAACTACTGTATTTCAGCAATACAGAGTTTATGGTAAATATTCAGTGCGGTATAGTACTGTTTGTTTTTAACTTGGCCTCTGTTTAGGTTTCAGAATCTTTTTATTTAGTAGTTATAAATCCTTATACAAACATTAGCTGGTAGCAAAAAATGACAAGGAAAAACACACAGAATGAAATTCACAAATATGAATAACATTAAGGGTATTATCCCCAAGGGGATTGAGGATGTACATTGAGTCAGCACCTATATGAACATGGTCAAGGGTCATGAACTTGGCCTATTTTTAAAGAGAGCCCGAGGTGGGGTTATAAAATGAAAAAAACAAAACAAAACTTGGCTGCTGGGCAGATCAGGTAGCCGCCCTCTCCGCCGCTCCGTTGGCCTGTTTCGTGACCTCTGGGGTCATGGCACTGGAAAGAGAGAGAGATTCTCAGCTTGCAGGGAGGCGGGAGAGCTGCAGGGGGAGCAGCCAGGGAGAGACAGCTGCCCAGTGGCAGCTGGGGAAAGCTTGCAAAAACGCCCCCCTGGGGTCGTCTTGAGCAGGGAATCCCTCTCCTCCCATTACCCTCCGCAATAGCGACAATTATTGTCGCTAATTTCTGGGGGCTATAGCGCGGCGAGGTGGCGACACAGACACGTCATGAGGCAGGGAACATGCCTCTGTGTCCCCATCTGCCTTCCCTTGCGCCTTGGGTTCTCTTTAACATTGGGTGTCAAGCAACCAGAAATGCTACATGCCTGCCTTTATTCCTTGGCAGGAAGTGTCCTGCATATGGCATGCAGGCGCAACCATGAGCGACAGGCTCCAACTAAGCAGAGTAACGCTAGGGAGAGGAACAGCGAGATTGCGATCCAGGGTGACCCCTCCCACACGACCCATCCCACCTTGGCTATAGGTTATTTAACCTGCTCCCCTTAGGCCACGCCGCTACAGGACCCTCCTCACCAAAACCTCCAGGCACAGGAACACTTTTCCCCAAGTAGTTCTCTTCCCTTTTTTTTTTTTTTTTTTTTTTATTGGCTTCAGATTCACTTTTATTTCTATATGTCTTCAGTGTTCTTTATTTACTGTCTGTTATTTGCACTATGGTGGAACCAGTGTTCTCCCCAGAAATTTTTTTCCACCCGGTTGGCATGAAAAAGTAGCGGGGTGGGGCGAGATGAGAAAATGCAGGGCCATTGCTTCTGTAAGCAATTATGCTTACAGAATATGAGGTAAGCTGATGACAGCTGGGTGCTCATCAAAACTAGCTGGGTGGAGCACTCGGCTAAAAGAGCCTGGGGAGAACACTTGGCTGAACGCCACGTGTGCTACAAGCTATTTCAGGTGCGATAACCATTGTACCTGGAAAATAAAATTTAATTCTGATGTGATGCTTGCTATATACAGCTGTATTCATGCCTGAATTGTTTTACAGGTCAGCACTAGTCCACACCTCCTCCGACCTACAATGCTGGTCATGACTTGTGTCAGACCCTGAGTTCTAGAAGTGTGAAGATGGCGGATGAGCATGATATCATAGTGCTGGACGACGACGACGATGATGGCCATGAAGATGGACCATCGCATATCTCTGAAAGGCGTAAAACTCCACCTAGACTGGCAGTTCCCAAGCAGGAGCCCCAGGGCAGTGCACAGAAAGCCAGCACCAGCAGCCAGAATGGCAACTCGCAAAGAGAAGAGAACCAGAAGCTGTTTGAGGAGGTGAGAACCTAATGCACCTGTGTTCCGTCACCTGTTGGTGTCTAGTTCAGTTGTTCTTAACCACTTTACCCCCGCGCGTACGTATTTCTCCGCCCCTTTTTCCATCCTTTAACAACCAGGGACGGAGAAATACGTACTTTCCGCGTTCCCGACGCTGTCCGCGCTCCTGCTCGTAAACACGCCGCCCGCCGCTAGTAAACATGCCGCCGCCCGCTCGCCCAGAGATCAATGAACGGGAAAATCCATTCCCGTTCGTTGATCTAAGCCCCGCAATGATCAGCTGCTCTCCTATGGGCGGCGCGATCATTGTGAGAAAAAACTCACGTGTCCAGCCTCCTTATACTTCGCTTGGAGGTCGCATTAAAACAAAAAGTTACTGTGGCCATCTTGTGGCCAAATAGTAAACTACACCCTACACATTTTTCACATACAAATGACTTTTACACATAAAATTAACTCATTACCTCCCACACTCCCCATTTTTTTTTTTTTTGTAATTAAAAAAAATTTAAAAAATTTACAATTAAAAAAAATACATAAATAGTTACCTTAGGGACTGAACTTTTTAAATATTTATGTCAAGAGGGTATAACACTGTTACTTTATAAACTATGGGCTTGTAATTAGGGATGGACGCAAAAATGAAAAAAATGCACCTTTATTTCCAAATAAAATATTGGCGCCAAACATTGTGATAGGGACATAATTTAAATGGTTTTATAACCGGGACAAAAGGGCAAATACGTTTCATGGGTTTTAATTACAGTAGCATGCATTATTTAAAAACTATAATGGCCGAAAACTGAAAAATTATTTTTTTCCCCACATTTTTCCTATTTTCCCATTAAAACACATTTAGAAAAAAATAATTCTTGGCATAATGTCCCACCTAAAGAAAGCCTAATTGGTGGCAGAAAAAACAAGATATAGTTCATTTCATTGCGATAAGTAATGATAAAGTTATAGACGAATGAATGGAAGGAGCGCTGGATGGTGAAAATTGCTCTGGTGCTCAGGGGGTAAAACCCCTCAGTGGTGAAGTGGTTAAAGTACTTCTGAACTATTAACCTGTAAAAAAAAAAAAAAAAAAAAAACCATAGCATTACTCACTTCGCATTCTCCCCGCCATCTTTTCTGTCCTGTCATCTCTCTTGTTCCGCCACACTGTTCTTTATTTTTTAAATCTTGTCTTTTTCACAACAATGGCGCTGACCCTGTAAGTAATTCCGGGTCAGTGCCAATTCCGGAAACAGACTGCTTGTCCCTGTCCAAAAGTATGAGCATGAGGGGTCGGTAACTAAACCGTAACTGGGCATGGTCGATGGTGAAATGGGCATTCTAAGGGAAGGACTGGGCGTGTAGAGAGGAGAACTGCTTCTTCCTCCCCGCCTATTTTCAACTTGGTGGTTGAAGAGTTGTACAGTACGGGGATCCCTGGTGGCACTAGACAGACCTATGTCACAGCACCGCACACAAAACCTTATGAATAACATAACCCCCGCCCCCACTCTCAGTTCAGGAGTACTTTACCCTTGTTGGAGGTACAGAGCCTGACACGCATACAGACAGGCACCCGCTCTGACACGCACACAGACAGGCACCCGCTCTGACACGCACACAGACAGGCGCCCGCTCTGACACGCACACAGACAGGCGCCCGCTCTGACACGCACACAGACAGGCGCCCGCTCTGACACGCACACAGACAGGCGCCCGCTCTGACACGCACACAGACAGGCGCCCGCTCTGACACGCACACAGACAGGCGCCCGCTCTGACACGCACACAGACAGGCGCCCGCTCTGACACGCACACAGACAGGCGCCCGCTCTGACACGCACACAGACAGGCGCCCGCTCTGACACGCACACAGACAGGCGCCCGCTCTGACACGCACACAGACAGGCGCCCGCTCTGACACGCACACAGACAGGCGCCCGCTCTGACACGCACACAGACAGGCGCCCGCTCTGACACGCACACAGACAGGCGCCCGCTCTGACACGCACACAGACAGGCGCCCGCTCTGACACGCACACAGACAGGCGCCCGCTCTGACACGCACACAGACAGGCGCCCGCTCTGACACGCACACAGACAGGCGCCCGCTCTGACACGCACACAGACAGGCGCCCGCTCTGACACGCACACAGACAGGCGCCCGCTCTGACACGCACACAGACAGGCGCCCGCTCTGACACGCACACAGACAGGCGCCCGCTCTGACACGCACACAGACAGGCGCCCGCTCTGACACGCACACAGACAGGCGCCCGCTCTGACACGCACACAGACAGGCGCCCGCTCTGACACGCACACAGGCAGGCGCCCGCTCTGACACGCACACAGGCAGGCGCCCGCTCTGACACGCACACAGGCAGGCGCCCGCTCTGACACGCACACAGGCAGGCGCCCGCTCTGACACGCACACAGGCAGGCGCCCGCTCTGACACGCACACAGGCAGGCGCCCGCTCTGACACGCACACAGGCAGGCGCCCGCTCTGACACGCACACAGGCAGGCGCCCGCTCTGACACGCACACAGGCAGGCGCCCGCTCTGACACGCACACAGGCAGGCGCCCGCTCTGACACGCACACAGGCAGGCGCCCGCTCTGACACGCACACAGGCAGGCGCCCGCTCTGACACGCACACAGGCAGGCGCCCGCTCTGACACGCACACAGGCAGGCGCCCGCTCTGACACGCACACAGGCAGGCGCCCGCTCTGACACGCACACAGGCAGGCGCCCGCTCTGACACGCACACAGGCAGGCGCCCGCTCTGACACGCACACAGGCAGGCGCCCGCTCTGACACGCACACAGGCAGGCGCCCGCTCTGACACGCACACAGGCAGGCGCCCGCTCTGACACGCACACAGGCAGGCGCCCGCTCTGACACGCACACAGGCAGGCGCCCGCTCTGACACGCACACAGGCAGGCGCCCGCTCTGACACGCACACAGGCAGGCGCCCGCTCTGACACGCACACAGGCAGGCGCCCGCTCTGACACGCACACAGGCAGGCGCCCGCTCTGACACGCACACAGGCAGGCGCCCGCTCTGACACGCACACAGGCAGGCGCCCGCTCTGACACGCACACAGGCAGGCGCCCGCTCTGACACGCACACAGGCAGGCGCCCGCTCTGACACGCACACAGGCAGGCGCCCGCTCTGACACGCACACAGGCAGGCGCCCGCTCTGACACGCACACAGGCAGGCGCCCGCTCTGACACGCACACAGGCAGGCGCCCGCTCTGACACGCACACAGGCAGGCGCCCGCTCTGACACGCACACAGGCAGGCGCCCGCTCTGACACGCACACAGGCAGGCGCCCGCTCTGACACGCACACAGGCAGGCGCCCGCTCTGACACGCACACAGGCAGGCGCCCGCTCTGACACGCACACAGGCAGGCGCCCGCTCTGACACGCACACAGGCAGGCGCCCGCTCTGACACGCACACAGGCAGGCGCCCGCTCTGACACGCACACAGGCAGGCGCCCGCTCTGACACGCACACAGGCAGGCGCCCGCTCTGACACGCACACAGGCAGGCGCCCGCTCTGACACGCACACAGGCAGGCGCCCGCTCTGACACGCACACAGGCAGGCGCCCGCTCTGACACGCACACAGGCAGGCGCCCGCTCTGACACGCACACAGGCAGGCGCCCGCTCTGACACGCACACAGGCAGGCGCCCGCTCTGACACGCACACAGGCAGGCGCCCGCTCTGACACGCACACAGGCAGGCGCCCGCTCTGACACGCACACAGGCAGGCGCCCGCTCTGACACGCACACAGGCAGGCGCCCGCTCTGACACGCACACAGGCAGGCGCCCGCTCTGACACGCACACAGGCAGGCGCCCGCTCTGACACGCACACAGGCAGGCGCCCGCTCTGACACGCACACAGGCAGGCGCCCGCTCTGACACGCACACAGGCAGGCGCCCGCTCTGACACGCACACAGGCAGGCGCCCGCTCTGACACGCACACAGGCAGGCGCCCGCTCTGACACGCACACAGGCAGGCGCCCGCTCTGACACGCACACAGGCAGGCGCCCGCTCTGACACGCACACAGGCAGGCGCCCGCTCTGACACGCACACAGGCAGGCGCCCGCTCTGACACGCACACAGGCAGGCGCCCGCTCTGACACGCACACAGGCAGGCGCCCGCTCTGACACGCACACAGGCAGGCGCCCGCTCTGACACGCACACAGGCAGGCGCCCGCTCTGACACGCACACAGGCAGGCGCCCGCTCTGACACGCACACAGGCAGGCGCCCGCTCTGACACTCCTCTCCCCACCCCCACCTCCGTGCAATCACAGCTGAAAAAAAAGTTACTTCACGGGGCAGCCTTTGAAGTTTCCTGAAGGAAGGAGGGGGGAGAGCATCCCACACTCTCACGGCCGGAGCTGCCTGTTCTCTCCATAGAGCTGTTCGCTGTCATCCTTTTCAGGGAGGGAGAAAACAGCGGATGCAGCAGAAACAGCTCTGCTTGAGGGGCCACACTCTCCTGACTCAGTCTCCCGGCATGTGCACAGCGCCCCTCCCCCGTCGCAGGGACTGTGAGGTTAGCGGATATGCTGTCTCTGGGAGATGCAGTGCAGAGTGGGGCAGCATAGAAGCCAGGGATTAGCGGCAGCCGGAGGGAGGTAGCAGAGCGGGGCGGCAACGCTACTAGCACAAAAAAACGAAGCCACTGACGATCTCAAGATCGTCTGCATGTGAATCGCGGTTTCGGTTTTAAACCGCAAAACCGTGCAGCCCTAATCCACATCCTTCTCAGTTTAGGTTCCCTTTAATCTCCTGCCAGAAAGTAACAGGCAGAACCATTGAGTATTCACCTGGACTATTGTCATTTAAAATTAACGAGAACCGTCACATTCACAGACAGTCAGTGGTCCCGACAGGGTGCGCTGTTCTTGACAGTGAAAAGGTACAGTTGTCTGCTGTATAGAATGATCCACCCAGGCAGATTCAGTCGGCCAACTGTTACACATACTGGATGGGGTTCACAGGTATTGGCAAACCACCGTGTGCCCGACAGAGTTCATGCGTAGGACGCACAAGCTTTCAATCACTTCCCCACAGGCATCCTACTGTTCCTCTTACGTTCGCGTCTCCATTATATCACATCAATAACCGTGAACGATTACCCGTCAGCTGCTGTCTTTTGGCGTCTGTGTGCATCTGTCAATTGTCCGACAGTAGTCCAGCAAGTGTACGTCGTTTTAGGCTTTTATGAATCGGTGCACAGGTACAGGCAAGCAGAACAAACAAAACAAAATAAAAGTGAACATTAAACAACAAACATTTGAAAAGTGCTTTTCTCCCATAGGGCTCAAAGCGTATAAACATGGCTCAGACCAGTAATTAGTTAAATGGCAAATTGGTACAGAGGAAATTCTCCAAGTCCGCAAATGCCCGGCTGAACAGGTGGCTTTTCAGTCTGGATTTGAATAGCTCCATGGATGGTGCTGTCTTTACTGGGTGTGGTTGGGAGTTCCAAAGAGTAGGGGCTGCATGACAGAAAGCTCTAGCTCCAAAGGTTTTGAGGTACACTGTGGCAGTGACCAAGTTTATGGATCCTGCTGATCTGAGGTTGTGGGAGGTGTGGTGCATGTTCATTATGTATTCAGGGACCATATTGTGTAGGGATGAGAATGGTCAACAGTCCAAAGACTACCCAAAGTGATATAAACATGTTTGTACAGTGCCAACCCTACTTAGAACTAGCCAGTGTAACTTTATACTCACTGCAATATGAAATGATTCCAAGGCTCTGCATGCCAGTCTTTTTCGCAGTTTGTAATGTTACTGATCTTATTGATTAGTGATTGAGGGCCATGAAATTCTTCTGATTAATCTGTGTGGGAGCACAGAACAGACGTAACTAAACATGACAAAATTACCCCTTTTTTACCTCATGCAGTCAAAAAAATAAACCTCAATTTCTATCTTTTAAAACCAATATAAAGCCTTGTAGACATGAGGATGCATGTAACCCGGCAGGGATTGAGATTTAATCTCTCAGGTGACAGTGCAGTGCTGAGGCTGTACGGACGCATCGTAGCCTCCAGGCTAGCAACACGTCTGTTGCAATGGGGGGGTCCTGATGGATCAACACAGTTGGCGGGGAGAATAGGGAGGACAGTGCCCAGGGGTAGCGCACAAGCCAGACAATCCGCCAGGCTAATTGCTTGCCAAGGCTCCAAGGGGGCAGTACACGTTAGATTCTCAACTGAGGTGCACCACAATGCATTTGCCTTTATGAGTATTGACTGTGGCTGTCAGACTCCTGCAATGCAATGTGGGACTTGTAGTTTCGTAACAGCTGGAGGGACGAGTTTGCCCATGCCTGGTCTAGAATGTGTATAAGGTTTAAAGTAAATCTGAAGTGAAAATAAACTGAGATTAACCATTATATCTAGCCTCCTCCGACTAAAAGCTATTTTTAATCCCCCAGTTCTTTGTTTAAAATCTGAAAAAGTTGATTGTCCTTGCTTAACCATTTCAGCCCGCTGGGATTTTTCACCTTATACATCAGAGCAATGTTCACCTCCCATCATTCGCTAATAACCATCACTTCTTGGCACAATTTATTGATCTATATCTTGTGTTTTCCGCCACTAATTAGGCTTTCTTTGGGTGGTACATTTTGCTAAGAATTATTTTTTTATAAATGCATTTTAACAATTAATAAGAAAAAATGGAAAAAATTCATTTTCTCAGTTTTTGGCCATTATAGCGTTAAAATAATCCACGCTACCATAATTAAAACCTATGTATTTTATTTGCCAGTTTGTCTCAGTTACGACACCATTTAAATGTTGTTCCTATCACAATGTATGGCGCCAATATTTTATTTGGAAATAAAGGTGCATTTTTTCCGTTGTGGGAAATAAACAGTTATTTTTAATGTTATTTGTGTAAATTGTAATGTAAAAAATGTCGATGTAGTTTTACTATTTAGCCACAAGATGGCCACCTTGAGTTTATTTTTTTCTCCTTGTGCTTCTCGATTACCGGAAGCACAAGGACGAAGCGGAAAATTTTATTTGCAGAAAGACTGAAGCCTCTAGTAAGAGCGCTTCGGTTTTTCTGCTGGGGACACGGATCGGTGATCGGGAACCATGTTCCCGTTCACTGATCCCAGGGCTACCAGGGGAAAACGGGGGCACCGCAGCAGAGCAGCCTCCTGGACGTGAGGATCACGTCTGGGTGGCTGAAATGGTTAGAGTCTTTAACACAGTCTGTGTCTTAGCTAAAATATATGAACTATCGTTAGTTTGTTTTTTAAATCTATCCCCTGCATTCAGAAGCTGTTCTCTGCCTGGAAAGAGTTCTATGGCTGTAATTTCTTACAATTCCTTACCAGTGAGGGGTGCTATAGTCCAGCCAGGACTAGAGAGAAACCTGTGCCTTGCATACCTGAATGATTAACTCTTTCAGGCAGAAAAAAAAAACACCACCACCTAGTTCTTTGTATGGTTGGCATTGAACATACTATTCTCCCCAGAATTTTTTTTTCAGCCGGTTGGCATGAAAATTTAGCCGGGGGGGGGGGAATGCAGGGCCGGTGCAACTCGGCTTACAGCATAGGAGGAGGATGAGGTGAGCTGATGACAGCTGGGCGCTCACCAAAATTAGCACCCGGCTAAAAGAGCCTGGTGAGAACACTGCCGTTTATCTCATCATGTCACCTCGGGTAAACTTTAGGGTTATGGGATTCCAGGAGTCCACTTTAGGATAAGGAATATAAACACATTTGAACCTGTTTATTTTTAGTTCATGTTTTCTTTAGTTTCTAAACTTACTAATCATAGTTACACAAACCAGTGTGGGTTTACTTACCAGTTTGGTTTTGGTTAATGGGAGGAAATCAACCTGGAGAGAATGTAGTCTTCATGCAGATGGTGGCCTGGCAAGGATTCAGGCCGGCACTCAGACGCTGCAAGTGAAAACAAATTGGCCACTGTGCTACCGTAACATTGTTACCATGACGACAGGCTGAGTGCAGTGATGGTCATGTGACTGTTAGCTCTCCTGATGTCCAATTGTTGGCTTCAGGGGGGGGTGCTGTGGCCAAGCCAAGTTATTTCCAGTTCTGCGTCCTAACCTTAGATGCGCACTCCATAGTGACTTTCAGGAGAGAAATGTCCTAGAGCGGGGCTTAGCAAAGTTTACATTCTGCTGACCACGGGCCGCATTTCTGAAATATTTCCCCTTCTCTCTCCAAGTCCACCCCACCCCCTCCTTCCTGCAGAGTCGCGGGCGATAACGGGAACTTAAAACTCACCTGATTGCCGATTCCCACGTTGCATCACATGACACGATGTCGGGACGTGCCAGCGTATTACCCGCTGGCTGCCACAGTAACAGCGTTCGGCCCGTGGGCTGTAGTTTGCCCAGCACTGTCCTAGAGCCTGTTGGAGCTGGACCTTCTGGAAGTCTATGATTTAGAGGAATAGTCTTCAGTGGTCACAGGGCCGCTATGTCCACCAATAAAGTAATTGCTCTGTCTTTTTATTTCAGATTGTGGAATTCTCCACCAAGTTGACTGCCGAACATCCATCAGTCATCCCCTTCCTACATAAACGTTTCTCTAATGCCAACCCCTCCTACCTTGCTTCTGTTGAGTTCAGGAACACCCTGGGCCATTGTCACACCCGGATAAAAAACAAGCCATCGAAAGTCTTCGTTTACATAAACGACCTTTGTACAGCACTTAAGTCGCGCACGACTAAGAGGAAATTGAAACTAAACAAACTGGCCTCCGTACCGACTGCCCCTCAGCCCTCCGTGGACGAGGCTGAATACACAAATGAAACCGCAGAGCTGCAAGAGCAGGTGGAGGAAAAGAAAGGAGCTTCCAAGCGCCAGATCCGGTACCTGGAGAACCTGTTGCGAATTTACTCTCAGGAGATCATGAAGTTACAAGAGAAGGAGTTGACTTTAGAGGAAATGGAAGACGAGGACTCTACCTACATGCAGGAATGCCGGTTAAAGCGCAAGCTGGTGCGCATCTTCGAAAAGCTGTGCGAGCTAAAGCAGTGCTCCAGCAGCACCGGCCGGGTTATCGAACAACGCATCGCATACCAGGGCACCCGCTACCAGGAGATTAACCGCCGCCTGGAAAAGTTCATCAATAAAACCAGGGACGAGTTCCCGGACTACAACGACGTGTTTAAGGTGGTCCAGAAAGCCAACGACAAGCATAGTCTGGGACTCACGCGCAAGCAGCTGCAAAGCATTGCGCAGTACACCTTTAGGGATCTTGGCAACAAGCTGCAACAAAGGAGACGCTTAGATATGGTGTATAACTTTGGGTGTCACCTGACTGATTCCTATAAGAAAGGTGAGTGTTTATGAAAGATATGTAGAGAGAGGGAGGTATAGTTCTGTATTTGTTTTTATTAAAGTGTACCTGTGATGTGTACACTAAAAGATTTTATCATTATCCAGGGCTTCCTCCAGCCCCATGAGCACCAATGCGACTCTCACTATCCTACCGAGTGGCTTAGTTCGCCCAGTATCGGTCCTGGTAATCTGGCTCAGTCGTGCCAGTCGGCTTTTCTGCGCATGCACGCCCTCCCCTCGCACATGTGCAGAAGAGCCTGACTGGCGCAGCTGAGCCAGTTAACGGGACTGATACCAGAACGGAGCCACGCGGGAGGATGGTGAGGGGTGCATTGGGGCTCCAGGAAGCCCTGGGTAATTATAAAATCTGTGTGCCCATCTTAGGTTTGCTTTAAAGGGAACCTTAACTGAAAAAAATAAAAAGTTTTACTTATCTGGGGCATCTACCAGCCCCCTGCATCCGCCCTCGCAGTCACTCATGGCTCCTCTGGTCCCCCGCTGCCAGCTAGTTTCGTTTTTGCCGACTGGGAGTCGGCCGGCCGCCATGCAAACGTTTTTACGCATCACTGCTGGTGCAGGAAGCTATCACAGACAACAACAAGTACATTTTTACGCGTTACGGGTCTAATCCGTAAAATTATACGCATTAGACCCATAACGCGTAAAAATGTACTTGTTGTTGTCTGTGATAGCTTCCTGCACCAGCAGTGATGCATAAAAACGGATGCATGGCGGCCGAAAACGAAACTAGCTGGCATCGGGGGACCAGAGGAGCCATGAGTGACTGCGAGGGCACAGGATGGCTGCAGGGGGCTGGTAGATGCCCCAGGTAAGTAAAACTCTTTTACAGTTAAGGTTTCCTTTTTAAAGTGGGATTGTCCGCCATAAAATCAAATTTCATTTACCCACTGCTGTGTTTATTACATTGTCTACATCCTTACACTGCATTGCAAGCATTCCAATATAATCATAAATGTGTCTGCTGTAATGAATCTTATCTAAGTTAGCCTTGCGCTATTCTGGTACATTGCTGGGGAGAGGGAAGCTTGTTAACTCCCCGCCCACATTCCTGCTCCTCACTGATTGGCTGAGGGCAGTTCAGTGTTACACGGGGCTTTGAAAGGAAATACACCTCATTCCTCTGCAGAAGCTGCTGAATTTCATTGATGCTTTACTCACAGTACACATACCCGGGGCTTCCTTCCTCTCCAATAGCCTCCGGTAATAGGACTTCATTTGCGCCAGTTGGGCTGCTCTGCACATGCATAGCCCAGTCCCGTGCTATTTTCGCTGGGAGCGCTCTGCGCCTGCATGCCCAAAGCGGCCCGACCGGCACGAATGAAGCTCTATTACAGAGTCTCAGGTATGTATTGATTCTTCCCTTTATTCTAGCTCTGGTTCACTTGAAATGTATTAATGTTATATTGCAAAACCATTTGTGCTCTGGAGGCGACCGTGTGATGTACGGGAATAACGTTCTCACAGGAAGTACAAAAATAATGGAAGTTTCTACATAGAAAGTAAGGCATTTTGTGTGCGAATATCTTTTGAAGAAGTATTTGCATTCTCTGTGGTTTCTTGGAGGGCTGAGGCTGTTGCATGGAATACTTGTGGTGTTCTGTGGGATCTGACCAGATTATCATGTACACTCTGATGCTGGGCATACACTGCTCGTTTTTGCCGTCCGATTCTCCCGTTCGATTGTTTCACTGCTCGATTCAGCAGTCGATTCTCCTATCTTCCGCTCGTTTTTCTTATCTTTTTCCATTCACTGCTATCTGGAATCGAGCACCGAAACAATCGAGCGGGAGATGGGACATATCGAAAATTATCTGTCGAGCCATCTTAATGTCTCAAAAACGAGCAGTGTATGATACCTAGCATACGGTTGCTTGGATTTGCTTCATCCTACTCTTTAGAGGGATGACGTAGATTCAATCTGTCTAAGAATATTAATCAATATATTATTAAGCGCACATCCTTAGATCGCAGTTGTAATCAAATCTTCAAACCGCCTATTTTTTATTTACTGTGTCTTGCAATACTTTCAGTGGCGACCTCTACCATAGACACCCAATAGTAAACAGACTCAGCAGACGTATTGGCCACTGTTAGACTGGCCAACCATGCACAAGTCCAGGAAGCCTAGGAATCGGGATCCTAGTGTCACCACTGCCAACAGCCACTTGTCCTCCTTTTGTATTTCTTACACAAGTCCTCAGAAAGAAATCCTCACATAGCGTAATACTGTTACCACTAAAACACACTCACATTTGCCGAGATGTAAATCACACAGAGTTTTTCCACGGGCGCACCCCCGTTGCCAGGCTGGGCGTGATGTGTGTGCTGGCCTTCCACCACTCCACATCGGCTCGTAACGCCGCATTCCAAGTTCGCTCTGCACTTCCTGGTACGTGACACCAGGATCCTGATGTTCCTAGGCTTCCTGGACTTGTGCATGGTTGGCCAGTCTAACAGTGGCCAATACGTCTGCTGAGTCTGATTACTATTGTGTGTCTATGGTGGAGGTTGCCACTCTCCACTGAAAGTATTGCAAGACACAGTGAATAGAAATAGGTGGTTTGAACATTTGATTACAACTGGGATCTAAGGATGTGCGCTTAACAAGTATATATTGACTTTTGAAAGGCTGACCTGAGTCTGGTGACGGCGCACTCTGTGGGACAATTTGTAGCCATATAACTTTGCTATAGCGCTTTGAAATAGTTTTATTGTATAAAAAATTTTTAGCCTATAGCAATGACAGTCTGTGGTACTGGAAATGGCTGTCTAGGTTCCTGATCAGGTGCTTTTATAACTGATTGATTTTACTCAGTTAATCAAGGAGTTGTTACACCAGCCCAAACAAACTTTTGAACGTGCTTGAATACTAAAAGGGGAGGGGAGACACCCAAGAGCCTACTGTGGTGTAGTATGTAAAGGCTTGTTGTTGGAGTGAAAACATCAACAGCTGAAATACTCACAAGTGTAAGTGCCCATGATGCTTCTCACAGCTACTCCCCTGTTACTTGAGGAAGCAGGCTCGACTCACAAAACATCTTGCTACAAAGTGCACTAAAATTCTATTAAAATTGTGTTCTGTACTGAAATTGTGTCATCTGTTGGGAGGTAAGTCCACCACTACCTCCCATTTTCAAAGAAACTGTAACAAAAAATAGTTCCCCTGGGGGTACTTGCCTCCGGTGGGGGAAGCCTCCGGATCCTATCGAGGCTTCCCCCATCCTCCTGTGTCCCACGGCGGTCTCGCTCTGGCCCTCCGAACAGCGAGGATGTAAATATATACCATCCCGGCTCCAGCGCAGGCGCAGTATCGGCTCTCCGCTCGGAGATAGGCGGAAATAGCCGATCGCTGTCGGTCCGCTTTTCTGCGCAGGCGCAAGTCTCATGCACCTGTGTAGTAGAGCGGACCCAACAGAGATCGGCTATTTCTGCCTATTTCCGACTGGAGAGCCGCAACAGCGCCCCCGCTGGAGCCAGAAAAGGAAAATATTGCACAGCCTTACAAATTGTCCACTGTGCGTTCTGTGGGCTGCAGCGAGACCGCCGTGGGACTGGGGAAGCCTCAATAGGATCCAGAGGCTTCCCCCTCCCCCTACCGAGGGGAGTACCCCCTAGGGGCACTTTCATTTGTTAGTCTCTCTTTAAGCTGTTTTTAATGTATTGTATTCTTTCTGGTGCCTCTGTTCTATATCAAACTTATGAATGTACTTGCACAGGTCTAGGAAAATGTCTGTCTGGAGTGTAGCTGTAAGTAAAATACCATCAACACTAAACTAATTAGGGTGGTAATGGAGATGCTAATACTAAAGAGTTAATGTAAAGGTATGCCAATTCATGCAAATCCGAGCAGCTTGAAAATGCTGCTGGTCAGCAGGGATGAGCTTTAGGCATATTGAAGTGCTGTTGCTGGGAAGGGAAGCTGATGCGGCAGGGGAGGGTTAACTCGTCCCTGGCAGCAGCGTTCCACGATGCGCTCCACCGATTCAATACTTTCTCATTCAGCAGGAAGTGAATGAGGAAGTATTAGAGTGCAGGGTGGAACGTTGCCAGGGTTGGTTAACCCTCCTCTGCCATTCACTGCATCTGTATGCCATTGACTGTACGCTCATTCCTACTGGTCAGTTTCCAAGCTGCATAAAATGACCATCTTCCCGGTGTAAGTAGTGCCTGATACTAGCGCACAAGTGTGATGGGGAAGGTCTTGTGCAGTCAGCAAGCATGGCTGACCATGGTCTGCTCTATAGACTCTTGTGTAGCACAGCATGCTGCGCAAGGAAGGGTTCACACTTAATAAAAAATCATGTCCGAATTTGCTAAAACGCATTCACTCCTCATACAAAGGAAGTCTATGGAGAATTAAACTTCTATTTAAAAATTGCACTCGTGTATGTGCATGCGTAAAGAAACCTTACATCTTGTAGCATAAATCCGCACATCACATGCAAATTCTCATTGAGTCTCATTGACGTTCATTAGCTACTCTGCAAAAATGTGCAACACCCCTCCCCCAAGAAAATAAAAAAACTCATGCCTTTTTTTTACACTATACGCTGAAAACGGATGTATTTTTACTTTCAAAATACTGCATAGATACTCGGGGGAGATTATATAGATACGTATTCCCTATGGGGAAAAGGCCCCTAAACGCATTTAAATTATAGCTTTTATTAGGTCAATTAAAATAAATGAGCCGCAAAATATCTATACAGGCTAGGACAGTGCTGTACAAAAAGTGGCGTTATAAGGAAATTTGAACAAATGTGAGTGGTATATCACCAATAGGGTGCTAAGGTAAGGCTCAATACTCAGAGGTACTGATTCCCAGGCTTGACCAAATCAGTAGGCCAGACCTGGATGGTGTGAATACACCAGCCTACCAAATAATCCAGACCCTATGCTCACTAAATACTGGAGTTAGTGAGGTGGTAAACACTCCTTCATACACACATTTCTTAACATGTTTCACCCATAACGGGCTTCATCAGGAGTAAAATATACAGTGATAATTAGTGAAAAATAATAACCCCTCCCCCCAAAACAAATCAAGCAAACACCAGTATGTCAACGCCTGTCAGAGCTTTGACATGGGCTGACATGCTGGTGCTTTGACATGTCATAATACCAATGGTATAATGATCAGAGCTAGTGTGGGATTAGTTGACCCAGCAGGAAACCTCAGGTCACTTAAAGGGAACCAAGTAGCATTTTTAACTCTCAGGGCAGCTCTATAGCACATTTAAAAAGGCATGTTAAAGAGAATCTGTATTGTTAAAATCGCTCAAAAGTAAACATACCAGTGCGTTAGGGGACATCTCCTATTACCCTCTGTCACAATTTCGCCGCTCCTCGCCGCATTAAAAGTGGTTAAAAACAGTTTTAAAAAGTTTGTTTGTAAACAAACAAAATGGCCACCAAAACAGGAAGTAGGTTGATGTACAGTATGTCCACACATAGAAAATACATCCATACATAAGCAGGCTGTATACAGCATTCCTTTTGAATCTCAAGAGATCATTTGTGTGTTTCTTTCCCCCATGGACTGAAGTTTCAGGCTGCTCTTTTCTTCCTGCAAACAGCTTTGCCCTTGTTTGTAATTCCTCAGTATGTGAAAGCCCAGCCAGCTCAGAGGACGATTTATCCAGCTGATTAGAGCAGCTTCTCTCTTCTCTCTTATCTAAATAACACACAGGCAGTGTGCATAGAGGGGCCAGGAAGGGTGAGTTCATAGCAGAACCACAACACTGAAGAACTTGGCAGCCTTCCAGACACAGGCCGACAAGTCTGACAGGGGAAAGATACATTGATTTATTACAGAGACTGTCATAGTAGAAAGTGCTGCAGTTAGCCAGAACACATTAGAATAGCTTTTGGAACTTGTAGGATGATAAAAAACAGGATGCAATTTTTGTTACGGAGTCTCTTTAAAAATGTGGCAAAAAAACCCTTCCATTTCACCTATTCTTTTTACATTTAAGTGTTAAGTACAGCTTGTATTCTTCTGCTGGTCGGCAGGGAAGATAAGGACTGTTGTAATTAGTCTTTCTTGCATTGTAGCTGAGATCAAACAAAAGCATTCGACATTGGGATAGAGGGGTTAGACTGCTGCTCAAACAGCTAAGAGAAGTCATACATGCTGAAGTTCACACCCTTATGATGGCTTAGGGCAGTAAAAAGGGGAGGGGGGGTTAGCTTCTCAAATATGGCAGCTTTTACAGCTATTTGAAACCATGAGATGCTGCAAAAAAGACACATCCAGGGCACTGCTGCAGAATGCCATTAACATGCTCTGGGTGAAGCATTGTCTGCTTTTGATTTTAAACATTTGGTATTTGCTGCTGAGATCCCTTTAAATTGGATCTGAACTCTTGTACAGGACAGAAGGAAAACCTAGAGAAATGCACCCTGTATGTATTTAGAGAGTTTAGCCTGTCTAATCCCCCCTCATCTGTGACTAATCACAACTGTAATTTGATCTCTCTCAGCTGTGTCAGCTCAGGAACTTGCTTTGCTATGACAGATCAGCTAATTGGAGAACACAGCATGTTAACCCCATCTCTGCTTCCATGAAAGCAGGAAGTAGACACTGCAGATTGATTTATTGCAGGATTTGTATCAGCTGTAACAAATGTTTTTCTTTAAAGGTGGTTATGCTGTTACGGATCTTTTAGAGCAGAGAGGAAGTTCTTCTGAGTTCAGGTCCACTTTAAATTATAAGTTCCGCCCTGTTAAAGGGACCGTGGGAAGATGGTGTACATTTGGTTACTCTGATACGTTTATTTAGGCAATCTAACTGTAGTTACACACATGCCTTTTTTTTTCAGGTTATGACCCAGCTGAGCACGACTCGTCCTTGGCGCGACGCCTCCGGGACAATCGCAACACGTCAGAGCATCGTCTGGAGGACATCATCAAGAAGTATGCAGACATGCAGGATGACGGGGAAGACGTGGAGAGGAAGAGAGGAAAGACAAGGGAGCTTAGGGTATGTCTGCCATCTTGTTTAAAATGCAAAAGAGCAAGTGCATCTGTCTACTGTCTCAATTTAATGGCACACGCACCAATTGTGCTCACTTTGTGACACCCGCCAAGGTCGAAGTGAATCTTGAGTGCCTTAGAGGTGTTGCTAGGCAACAGCTGAGTGACGCATTCCATCTCTATGGCCTCTTCATAAAGCATTCCCGCATGCGGTAATGCTCTAAACAGCTGACTTTACCGAGCACTTAGCAAAGTGTCCACTCATAAAAGCTGTTTCCGCGTCAAAAGCTACAATTTCTGAGCAGTGCGGGAAATTACCGCCTTGTGCGGTGATTATCTCAACACGTCACTACATGTCAATTCATAAGGATTAGAGCAAGCAGAATTGGGACGGAAAATACCGTCTGTTTAGAAAAGGAGATAAACCAGCGGATAACAGCTAAGTTAATTGAGACAGACCTCCCAGGAAGCAGCAGTGAGAGCAGAACAAAAAATGCATCCCAGAATACCCAGGCTGTGTTTTTTAACCCCTTAGGTACCTGTTTTCAGATACATTTCACATCAGAAAGCCTGCATGTGTAACATTTCTTGACGTTTTCTAAGCTGCGGCAATTAAATAGATTGTTTAGAAAGACTATAAGACAGCTTCAGAGAAGATTCAGGACAAGGAGAGGCAGTTTTAAAAAAAAAAAATGCACATCTAAAGGGAAGTTGGTGCTGCCTCTTTTATTGTAATTCTCTCTGCACAGAGAAAATGTTTCCACTCAGCCAGCACTGCTGGTTTAGTGCAGGAATTCCTCGACCTTTCATCGCAAGTGTAAACTTCTTTATGAATTAGCACACAAAAGTGTAAAATACTGGTGCGGTGTTTTCCCTCAAAGATTTTTTTTTTTACCGTAAAAATTTTATGAATGGAGTTCAATGTAGGGGAGGGGCCGTGTAGCGCCTGATGAGGTAGCTTCTGTGGGTACTGGAAAGTAGGGAGAAAGTGGTCAAGCAAAAATGGAAAAACTAAAGGTGTATTCAACCACAGACCAAAACTTTGACAAAACACAGTTTGTACAGCCATAAAAAATCCCCCTTATCTCCCCCCCCCCCCCCCCTAAAATGTGATATCAGAGCCGTATTTCAAGGACATCAGCTGATGTAATACTCCCGGTTTACGTACACCCAACGCCAACTCTTAAACCACACCTACAACTGGAGCAGCGTATCACAGTAACACTCACACTGCAAGATGAAACATTCCTCCTAATGCTGTCTAATGGATTCCATGTACTGCTTTTCTACAATTGTGGAATGATTAAAGTTTTGGTCTGTGGTTGAAGACAGCTTTAGTTTTTTTTCATTTTTGGCTTAGCACGGTTGCTATGAGGTGGCTCCCCCTCATGGGGTTTACAGACCTAAAGTAATAATTGTCATGCGCTCCTCAGTTTGTGATATCAGTGAAAGTGGACAGGGCCACTGATTGTCGCTTAAAATTAAAGCAAGCTCGGGGGAACACTTTTGTTTGGTCAATATTTGTTTTTTCTTAAACTATTTTAGATTACAATACAAGAATCCTAATCAAGAGTCGGGCATAAGACATACACTATTGTACAGCCAGGAAAATTATTGCTCACTAAAGTGACCCGGCGTTGAATCGGCCTCCCAGTCTTTCCTGGCTGGTGCTCCCCTCCATTAGTCTGTGCACTCCCATCTTCATCCTCTCGGGGTCACCTCTCCTCATGACATGCCACATATCATTATGTAACATGTGCCGGGTCACAGAGCAGAGGCGCCCCTGTGTGGATGAAGACTGTAGTACATGGACCAATTGAGGAGCACAACAGCTGGAACAGGCGAATTCACAATACTTATACTGTCAAACTCTGCAAGTGCCCTGGGGACAAAAATAAAGTGGGGGGCGGCAGCCAGATTGGTAGAGGGGTGGTCCAAGAGGACTCTAATGCTGCTCATGGGACGTGGGTGTTAGGGGGGGCCCCAAAGTTACATTGTGACTAGAACTAAGCCCCTCTCCCAGTTCCCAACAGTCCATGAAACTGTGCCTGCACTTTGTCTGCAGATATATGCGGAGATACTGGCTGGTAACCTGTTCCCCCCCCCCCCCCCCCCCAAGGCTTTGGGAGCACAGTGTGTGTTTTGGAGAGCAGGGGAAAGGTTCTGTAACTTTCTCTGTATTTGCAGACCTGTCTGTGGTGTCCTTACTTCTTTGTCTCGCATGTTCTGATCTCCTTCCCTCTGCTGGATACTCCTGCTCCATCCTTATCTGTCATTGTTCTGCTCTCAGAGTTCTGCAGGAAACAAAGGCACGCCCTCTCATGACTCTGGGGAGGAGGAGGAGGAAGAGGAGGCGGCAGCAGCGGAAGAAGAGGATGAAGAGTCGGAAGAGTCTGAAGTTGATATTGAGGAGGAGTTGCAGAAGAGTGAGCAGGCAGTCGATGATGATGGAGGTGCGCTGCTGTTGATAAGAAGTCCCTAATATGGTTTTTTAATGGGGGGTATTCAGTGACTGTTCTTGACTCGAGATGAACAGATAATTTGAAAAAAATTAAAGTGGATCCTAGATGAGCTTTTACTCATTGCATAATTGTGTTCCTTTCCTATTGTTTATAGGGCATTCCTCAAGCCAAATACTTTTTTTTGTTTTAATACTCTAATTCCCTATAAACTAAACAAGCCACGCCCACAGGTTTTCAGAGAGCCAAGGCACTTTCAGACAGTAGCAAGGGCTCATGGGAGCTCAGTCTGGTCTAAAGTTTAGACAGTTTACACAGCAAATCTAGCTGCAAACAGCTTTAATAGAACATGATTATTTCTTCCTGTGATACGACAGCAGCCATGTTTGTAAACATTACACAGAGGCAAGCTTATCTGCATCTTGAGCAAAAAAAACTAATCCCCCCCCCCTCCTCCTCCCCTCTGCGGGCAGGAGGAGGGTGAGGTATTACTAGCCAGAGATTTCAGAGGCAGAGGGGAGGAGGAGGGGGGATTAGGTTTTTTTGCTCAAGATGCAGATAAGCTTGCCTCCTGTGTAATGTTTACATACATGGCTGCTGTCATTGTATCACAGGAAGAAATAATCATGTTCTATTAAAGCTGTTTGCAGCTAGATTTGCTGTGTAAACTGTCTAAACTTTAGACAAGATATATATACACAAGTCACTTGTTATAGTTCGTTTTTCATCTCTGTTCCGCTTAAAATTATGATCTGTCCAGATCCAGACTCTGTGGAGGCCGAAAAAAGTTTGCAATGGGTCAGTCCAATGTGTGAGATGGTCAATGCAATGTTTTGGTTCTGGCACTGCAGATTCTGGATCCTTCTGTGCTGTAACTGGCATAGTTTCCACACTTGGTTATCATCATTCCTTACACCCAAAGCTCTTTGTAAAAAATGTCACTTACCTGGGGCTTCTACCAGCCCCATGCAGCCATCCTCTGCCCTCGTAGTCACTCACTGCTGCTCCAGTCCCCTGCTGCCAGCTAGTTTTGTTTTTGCCGACCTCGGGGTCGGCCGGCCGCATTGCATACATTTTTTTAGCATTCCCGCTAGTGCAGGAACATTAATGCATAATTTTTTAAGCGATGGAACGCTAACAAATTTTCGCGTTGCAACGCTAAAATTTGTTACCATTGCACCACTAACGCAAAATGATGTATGCGTTAAGGTTCCTGCACCAGTGGGAATGCTAAAAAATGTATGCAATGCGTCCGGCCGACCCCGAGGTCAGCAAAAACGAAACTAGCTGGCGGTGGGGGACTGGAGCAGCAGTGAGTGACTACGAGGGCAGAGGATGGCTGCATGGGGCTAGTAGAAGCCCCAGGTAAGTGAAACTCTCCTTTAAAGGAATTATCGGGCAAAAAAAAAAATTCACTTACCTAGGGCTTCTACTAGCCCCATGCAGCCATCCTGTGCCCTCGTAGTCACTCACTGCTGCTCCAGTCCCCCGCTGGCAGCTAGTTTTGTGCATTGCATACATTTTTACGCGTTAGTGGTTCAACGTGTAAAAATGTACGCGTTGGACCTGCAACGCTTAAAAACGTATGTTAATGTTCCTGTACCAGCGGGAATGCGTAAAAATGTATGCAATGCGGCCCGCCGTCAGCAAACTCAAAACTAGCTGGCGGAGGGAGACCAGAGCAGCAGTGAATGACTACGAGGGCACAGGATGGCTGCATGGGGCTGGGAGAAGCCCCAGGTAAGTGAAACTCATCTCTCTTTTTTTTTTTTTTTTTTTTTTTTTTCGTGATAATTCCTTTGTGTAGTTACCTCCAATATTTGCATTTTTTTAAGTCCATGATTGATATAAAACAAAAAGCTGGATTAGACCGGGCGCTTTACATTTGCCCCTCTCTGCTCATTTATCTTATTCATAGTCAATGCTGAAGAAAAAATGGTGAAATAATTATTTTTATTTAGAGACCTAGGCCCATATGCAATTAACTTTTTCTCTTGCGTTTTTGTTTTAATGTTCTCTATAACCACTTAGACAAGCAGGCCTATTAAATGTCCTGCTGGAGCCTCTTAGTTAAGCGGCACTGCTGCGCTGTGTGCGCGCACGTGAGAAAAGTAAAAAACATACACAAAATACACCTTTATTTCCAAATATATTGTCACCATACTTTGTACTAGGGACATAATTAAAATCTTGTGATACCCAGGACAAATAGGCAGATAAAATGTGTGGGTTTTATGTACAGTAGCAGTATTTATATTAAAACTATAGGGGATGAAATTGGAGAAATAGTGTATTTTTTAATTTTTTTCCTTGTTTTTCCCTTTAAAATGCATAGAAAATAAAGTAATTACTGAAAACAAATATCAACACCAAAAAGCCCAATTGGTGGTGAAAAAAAGAGATGGATCATTTCATTGTGATTAGTAGTGATTAGAGACACTGAAGCGAAAAAAAAATTACGCTATTATGATTTGTATGTGTAGTGCAGCTAAAAAATAAAACATTAAGATCAGATACATCATTCTAATTGTTTCCAGTACAGGAAGAGTTAAGAAACTCCAGTTGTTATCTCTATGCAAAAAAGCCATTAAGCTCTACAACTTTCAAAGTCGTGGAGAGGGCTGTCTTCTGACTTTTATTATCTCAACTGTAAGTAAACAAATGTCTTTTTCTCTGCCAGAGGAGCGGTCATTAGTTCAGACTGCTCTGAAAGAATCATTTTGAATGCTGAGTGTTGTGTAATCTGCACATATTAGTGAATGATGCAATGTTAGGAAAAAACACTATATACCTGAAAATAAAAATATGAGAATATTTTCTTTGCTGCTAATCTTCTAGTAATTATTCATAGTACACAACCAATTCATTATATCATATTTTTTTTTCCGCTTTAGTGTCTCTTTAAGCTATTGGCAAATGAAAGGGATGAGCACGGAAAGATGGAAATCGCACTTGTCAGTTAGGGTAAAACCCCTTTGGAGTGAAGTGGTTAAAATAACTTTTCGGCACTTTGCAAAGTATCAAAAAGTAGGTGAAAAGTACTCCAAATAATTTAGAATTTCTGGCCTGCTGGTGCTTTAAAAGGCTTTATAATGACAATGTGTGAAAATATCACCCAGGAGAAAACTTATGCGATAATGGTAATTGCATATGGGCCGTGGACTGTTACAATATCTGTTTGGTTCTCTGCCTTTCCCTCCATCAGTCACCGTTTTATGAATAGCCGCACTATATGAGTCTGTAACATAACAAGCTTAGAACCCCCTTCAAGATTTTATTGCTGTACTTAAAGGGAACCTAAACTGAGTGGCATATGGATATTTCGTTTTAAACAATACCAGTTGCCTGGCAGTCCTGCTGATCTCTTTGGCTGCAGTAGTGGCTGAATCACACACCTGAAACAAGCATGCAGCTAATCCAGTCTGACTTCAGTCAGAGCACCTATGCTGCATGCTTGTTGAGGGGCTGTGGATAAAAGTATTAAGCCCAATCTACACGATACGATTCTTTGTATGATTCGATTAAATCCGACATGTCCGATCGGGATTCGATTCGATGCAATTTGATTTGCTATTGTTTTGCAATTGCAAATTAAACTGAATCGAATCCCAATCGGACATGTCGGATTTAATCGAATCGTAATCGACTCGTACAAAGAATCGTATCGTGTAGATTGGGCTTTAGAGACACAGGATCAGCTGGAGAGTCAGGCAACTGGTATTATTTTAAAAGGAAAAATCCATATCCTGCTCAGTTTAGGTTCCCTTTTAAAGTAAACCTAACTGAATTTTTTTTTTTAAATGAACATACGCACGTTCTACTTACCTACCGAAAAGTTTGCTTTACAATCTTTCTCCTTTCCCGCATCTCCTGTTTGTCCACTGTGATCAATGGAATATTCCACCATCCATTTTAAAAATGGCGATGATCCTGTCACAAGTTGTGGGACAGTAAGAAAAGTGAATAGAAAAGTTTTTCTATACATACGTGGGGCTTTCTCCAGCCCACTCCGCTCACATCTCTTCCTCGCCGTGGTCTAAAGCCTCCTAGATATTCCCATAGCAGCCACGTTCTCTGCGGCCAGTCGGCATCAAGACAGGCAGGTGCGCTCCACTGTCTTGGTCCCATGCCTGGGAGGATTCTGTGCCTGCCCAGTAGTACTGCGCAGTCACTCACCACTCCTGGCAACTGGAGTGGGGCAGATGCATGTGGCCAGACCGCGCATGTGCAGTATGCCCAACTGGCTGCGGAGATGGGGCTGCTACCAGGAGATCTAGGAGGCTTTAGTCTGCAGCGAGGGGGCTGGAGGGTATCCCCAGGTATGTATAAAGCTTTCCTATTCACTCATCTCGGGTTCCCTTTAAGCTGTATTAGTTTCAGGGTCAGGAAGAGAGGAGGGACGCAGAAAACAACTTTGTTACATTGTTTGAAAACAATTTGGTGTAAGCTGAAATTCCTATTATAACAGAACATTTTATTTCTCTTCTGTTGTAGAAGACATCCCTGCTGAAGAAGGGAATGACACCGATCAAAAGATGGAGGAGACATCTGAGACCTCCGAGCCTCAGAACCTTTCTCCTGGCAATGCAGAAGGTGAAAACGTTGAAGACTGTGAGGAGTATGGAGAAGGGGAGGTGATGGAGGATGAGGGTGAAGATGGTGAAGAACCGGAATCATCTCCAGGTTCTACATCTCTGTCTCCTGAGAAGGACAGCCCCAGTGCATTCCAAGAATCTGACCCAGACGTAGGCAGTTGTCCTTCTCCTGACCAAGATACCAACAGCCCAGCTGTTGTACAGATAATGGAGGAAGCCACAGAACAAGAAAGGGATAATATAACCGATTGTGTCGTCTGTGAGGAGTCAAATGCTGGGAATGAAACTAAAGATCAGCTGGAGGATAGTGGTCTTGAAGAAGACGTTGCAGAAAGCAGAGGAGAGGAGGCAGAAACAGGAGATGTGCCTTACGTAGAGGATATAACGTCTACCAACAACGAACAGGGTTCAAAGACTTGTACAAGCACAAAAACTGAATCTCTAATAACTGATGAGAGCCCATTGCTAAGACACAGAGAGAGCTTGATGGCACAAAAGGAGAGCCCTTTGACCAAGCCAAAGGAGGTGAAGGTCAACAGATTAGACAAATTCATCAGCAAACTTACAGGATCTGTCTGCAAGGATACCGTCAAGAAGAAAGCAATGCAACGAGAGGCCGCATCCTCGGACAGTGACCAAGAATGTTCCACACTTGGGAATAATGAAACCACCTCTTCAGGGAGCTCACCCAAGTCATACGCCAAGGAACAGAGCAGTAATGGGAAGTTGGTCTGTGTAGATACTCCTAAAAACAGCTGGGACTCTGTACGCAAGATTGCCTTCAGACAAGGGCAAGACGCAGAAGAAGGCACAGATGTCTTTCACTTGAGTAGTTGTAAAGATAGCCCTGACAGCGATACTAGCAATGGAGTTCACAGAGCCTCAGTAAGGCCAACAACTCCTGTTAATCGCTTAAAGCGAAAAAACAGGGACACGTCCAAGAACTCTGGTATGGTAATAAAGGTGGAGGAAGAGAGAACATCGAGCAGAAAGAGAAAGGGCATTGCACAGAGGTGGACTGAGAATGGCAGAACAGAGTGCAATGGGAGGCAACATGGGGAAGATCAAAGCCAACAAAACGCCAAGAGAGCCAAAGTTGACTGGTGAGATACTGTGGGACGGAGGGGTGGGGAGGTTGAAGGAACTGTTGACTGGAAATATATTATGGGACGGAGGGTCAGGGAAATTGCGGGAACTGTTAACTGGTGAGAAATTGGGGGGGGGGGGGGGGGGGGGTTGCGGGAACACTTGACTGGTGAGAAATGATGGGAGGGGCAGGGGGAAGGAGAGATTGCTGGAACTGTTGACTGGTGAGAAATGGTGGGACGGAAGGGGGAGAGGGGAGATTGCTGGAACTGTTGACTGGTGAGATATTGGGTGAAGTGGGGTTGTGTGGGAACTGGGCAGAAGTCTTCAAGGAGGCCAGGCGGATAGCAATTAAAACTTGACACAGGTTCTAAACTTTCAGTAACATACCACGTAAACCATTCATTCTCAGCAAAATCTAGCTCCAATCTAGTGTACAGTAGGGATGATCAGTCATGCAAATTATTCCGCGTTGATGCACATTTTTATGCAAATATGTGCAGCTTGAAAATGAACCAATCAATTTAAACCTGGTTTTAAATTGATTGGTCCAGTTGCAAACTGCATACATTTGCATAAAAAATTGCATAATTTCGGAAGTATTTTCATCTCATTGATCATCCCTAGTGTACAGCCGTTAATTCAAGAAGACCTATTCAGTAAAAAAAAAAAAAAAGACAGGGTTGAGAAGCCTTTCCCTAGACTAGAGTACCTAAAATTGTAACCTTTAGGGCTGGAACCCACAGGAGCGCTTTTGGCAGCGTTTTGGCAGCACTGCGATACACTAGCAGTTTGCCAAAACGCTGGGCTAATGTTAATGGATGGGTCAACTTCCACAGGAGCGTTTGTGTTTCCCAGAAACGCAAACGCAGGACCTGCAGCATTTTGGGAGCGTTAGCGCTTCAATGTAAAGTATTGAAACGCTAGCAGAAACGCTCAGCAAAACCTAAACTGAGCGGTTTTGCTAGCGTTTTGCGGTTCAGCACACTGTAACAAAATGAAAAATAATTCACAGGACCAATCAGGATCAAAACGCAAAACGCTAGGCACCTGCTGGGGAAAAAAATACAATGTTGCAAAACACGACCAAAAATGCGCATGAATCCGCTTGCAAACCGCTCAGACAAAACGCTAGCGGTTGCATTTTGCGTTTGCGGTTTTCAGTGGGTTCCAGGCCTAACTTGGTATGCATTAAAATCACAATGGAGATGCAGGTGTATAAATGCAGTGTTCAATGCCTGCAACAAATGAGCACCAATGCTGGAAGAGGCGCATCACCTGTAGACTTGACTGCCAAAATGTCAGCTTTAGAGCTGGTTTGTCTTGTAAAGCTGACTGTGATGTCCTTTTTAGTCAAAACTACCCCCCCCCCCCCTTAAGCATCTACCTCAGATAACCTGCAATGGTCCTCCAGGACAGTACAAGTGAGGTGTAAAGTGATTTACAGACTACACCTACATTCTAACATGTTTCACCCTGAGATGGAGCTTCATCGGAGGGCAGACAATATAAAGCTGTGCAAAATAGAAAAAATAAATCCCCCACCCCCCCCTCACAGGGTAACAAGAAGCTTAGTAGTAGTTGAAATACAAATCTATAGGAGCAGACTAGAAATGTTGACTGTAAGGGCTAAGAATCCAGGGCTGCAAATGACAGTCAGTTGTCACTGATCTAGACCTGAAAAACAAACCCTTGCATAGCTGAGAAACTCTTCAGAACAGATAGGAAAAGAAAATCAGTAGTTCAAGACTGCTCCTCCTCCCTCTTCTGCAAGGTATACACAGCAGAGCAGTGTAATATTTGCAATGAAAGAGGAAATGTCTGGCACTGCTGATAAGCTTTGAGTGTTCAAACACACTGGTGCAAATGCAAAGTAGTACCTGCTGATTGAGCAGGTGGTGGGTTCAGGGCACTGACCTATGCCTGACGGCTGTTTCACTATGAGGGAGCTTCTCCCGAGGCAAAATCGCCACCCTGATTTGCCTTGGAGGGAAGCCTCTTTAGTATTCAGAGGCTTCCAACTCCCGAGGCAAGTACCCAATAGGGGCACTTTTTTCACTTCAGGGTCCCTTTAACCCCTTGAGGACATAGGCATATAAACCCCTCCCTTAAGGACCAGCGCCTTCTTCCGTTAGTCAGGCATGGGTGTCCCCAGTATAGGTAGCAGCCATTACTCACCTCCCCAGGTTCAGTGAGGAGCAGCACTACCCTCCGCCTCTTTCCCCGTCGTCCAGCCTCGCACTGCCGCTAAGTTGTGGTTCCCGGCTTGATGACGTCATCAAGCCGGGACCCGGAACTAGAGGCAGTGCGAGGCTGGTTGCCGGGCAAAGTGGAGGGGGAGGGACGAGGAGTCAGTCCTTTTCTTCTGCCGCTGCTTCAGTAATCACTGCGATCGGCGGATATCATAGTCATCAGGAGTCAATCGCCATGGCTCCTGATCAGCGAAGGGAGATGTCAGCTGAATTTCTCCATTCGGGGTGGGAGAGATCGCGGCGGGACTAAAAGGACATTACAGCTGCGTCCTGTCCTCACTGTGATGTTCCCCGCGCGTGCGTCCTGAGTGGTTATGTCGCTGGCCAAAACGCAAACTTCTCACTGTAAAAGCATTTTATATATTTTGTACCGGAGTACAACAAAAAACTGGTTGACTTGACTATATTAAGAGGGGACCTTTATCCTCCACCGTTGGTCCTGCTGGAATGCTTGTTCCCAGTTGATCCGTTGCTTGTGGCCCCTCCCTAGCACCCTTGTAGTGTAATAAATCATGTAGTCTGTGAACCAGAGTGTTCAAAATCACTTTTTAAAAATATTAAGCCGAGTGCAGCACTGACCTATTTATGGCAGTTGTTTGAGACAGGTGGGATTTCACTTTTTGGAACTGTCATACAAGTTGTGCTTGCAATGGATTGTGGTTAGTGAGTAGAACTGGAAAGGCAGCCATGTAAAATGCTTTCTGTGCCTATGTAAGCAACAACACTTTTCCATGTATGTCTTCAGTGTGACCTTCCTTGTAGTGACAAGAACCACTATCGAGATTTTAAATTTAAAAAAACACATGAAAACACATTGTACATTTCTTTTCCCAGAGCAAAATGTGCTATGTTACTTTTCTCCTATGTTGCTGACACCTACAGTAGGTAATACAAATCTGACAGACATGTCAGGTTTTGGACTAGCCCATCTCCTGATGGGGGGATTCTGAGGGTCGACTTTATTTTCAAAAGCAGTTAGTGAATGGCAGTTGCTGAGTCCAGATGTCAGAATAGTGTACAAACTATTGGGGGTAGCCTGCATCTTTGCACAGATCATTTTGTAAAGAATAAATGAAACGCTGATCATCGCCCATGAATAGATAGCCTAGACAAAAACCTGTCAGATTTCTACTACCCACTGTAAGTGACAGCAACATAGGAGAAAAGGGATTTATAGCTCATTTTACTCTGGAAAAAACGTACTACTTATTTGTATGTGTCTACGTGTATGTACAGGGAGTGCAGAATTATTAGGCAAGTTGTATTTTTGAGGAATAATTTTATTATTGAACAACCATGTTCTCAATGAACCCAAAAAACTCATTAATATCAAAGCTGAATATTTTTGAAAGTAGTTTTTAGTTTGTTTTTAGTTTTAGCTATTTTAGGGGGATATCTGTGTGTGCAGGTGACTATTACTGTGCATAATTATTAGGCAACTTAACAAAAAACAAATATACACCCATTTCAATTATTTATTTTTACCAGTGAAACCAATATAACATCTCAACATTCACAAATATACATTTCTGACATTCAAAAACAAAACAAATCAGTGACCAATATAGCCACCTTTTTTTGCAAGGACACTCAAAAGCCTGCCATCCATGGATTCTGTCAGTGTTTTGATCTGTTCACCATCAACATTGCGTGCAGCAGCAACCACAGCCTCCCAGACACTGTTAAGAGAGGTGTACTGTTTTCCCTCCTTGAAAATCTCACATTTTATGATGGACCACAGGTACTCAATGGGGTTCAGATCAGGTGAACAAGGAGGCCATGTCATTAGTTTTTCTTTTTATACCCTTTCTTGCCAGCCACGCTGTGGAGAACTTGTGTGATGGAGCATTGTCCTGCATGAAAATCATGTTTTTCTTGAAGGATGCAGACTTCTTCCTGTACCACTGCTTGAAGAAGGTGTCTTCCAGAAACTGGCAGTAGGACTGGGAGTTGAGCTTGACTTCATCCTCAACCCGAAAAGGTCCCACAAGCTCATCTTTGATGATACCAGCCCAAACCAGTACTCCACCTCCACCTTGCTGGTGTCTGAGTCGGACTGGAGCTCTCTGCCCTTTACCAATCCAGCCACGAGCCCATCCATCTGGCCCATTAAGACTCACTCATTTCATCAGTCCATAAAACCTTAGAAAAATCTTGAGATATTGACGTTTCAGCTTGTGTGTCTTGTTCAATGGTGGTCATCTTTCAGCCTTTCTTGCATGTCTCTGAGTATTGCACACCTTGTGGTTTTGGGCACTCCAGTGATGTTGCAGCTCTGAAATATGGCCAAACTGGTGGCAAGTGGCATCTTGGCAGCTGTACGCTTGAATTTTTCTCAGTTCATGGGCAGTTATTTTGCGCCTTGGTTTTTCCACACGCTTCTAGCGACCCTGTTGACTATTTTGAATGAAACGCTTGATTGTTCAATGATCACGCTTCAGAAGCTTTGCAATTTTAAGAATGCTGCATCCCTCTGCAAGATATCTCACTATTTTTGACTTTTTTGAGCCTGTCAAGTCCTTCTTTTGACCCATTTTGCCAAAGGAAAGGAAGTTGCCTAATAATTATGCACACCTGATATAGGGTGTTGATGTCATTAGACCACACCCCTTCTCATTACAGAGATGCACATCACCTAACATGCTTAACCTCCTTGCCGCTTATCCCGAGCTTCAGCTCGGGGTAACCTGCGCAGGAGGATTTCTCAGGCCCCGCTGGGCCGATTTGCATAATTTTTTTTCTCCTACACGCAGCTAGCACTTTGCTAGCTGCGTGTAGTACGTGATTGCCGCCGCTACCAGCCGATTCGCCGCTACCCCCCCGAGCCGTCTCCCTCCCCCCCCCCCCCCAGACCCCTGCGCAGCCTGGCCAATCAGGGCCAGGCAGCGCTGAGGGGTGGATCGGGATTCCCTATGACGTCCCGACGTCGATGACGTCATCCCGCCCCGTCGCCATGGCGACCGGGGAAGCCCAGCAGGAAATCCCGTCCTGAACGGGATTTCCTGCTTACTCCGATTGCCGGAAGCGATCGGAGTGGCTGCAGAGCTGCCGCTGCTCAGCGGCTATCATGTAGCGAGCCCTGGGCATGATTTTAAAAAAAGAAAATAAAAAAAAAGTGCTGCGCTGCCTCCTTGCCGGGGGAATTAGACCGGCAAGGAGGTTAATTTGTAGCAGCCTATACAGCTTGGAGTAAGACAACATGCATAAAGAGGATGATGTGGTCAAAATACTCATTTGCCTAATAATTCTGCACTCCCTGTATGTGTTTGTGTACTTATATTGTAGATACATTTTTTTTTTTTTTTGCAATAGTGGTCCTTTAAAGGACAACTGAGATGAGAAGAATATGGAGGCTGCCATATTTATTTGCTTTTAAGCAATATCAGTTGCCTGGCAGCCCTGCTGGTCTATTTGCCTGCAGTAGTGTGTGAAAACCCATAAAAACAAGCATACAAGTAATCTTGTCAGATCTGACAATATCAGAAACCCCTGATCTGCTGCATGCTTGTTCAGGGGCTATGGCTAAAAGTATTAGAGGCAGAAGATCAGCAGGATAGCCAGGCAACTGGTATTGCTTAAAAGGGAATAACTATGGCAGCCTTCATATCCATCTCATTGTAGTTGTTCTTTAAAGCAGAGCTTCCCAACCCTGTCCTCAAGGCCCACCAGCCGTACATGTTTTGCAGGAAACCACAAACATTCACAGGTGGGGTACAATCAGTGTCTCAGCAGAGCAGATTACCTAACTATGTGGATTTCCATAAAACATGCACTGTTGGTGGGCCTTGAGGACAGGGTTGGGGAATACTACTTTATAGGGAAGAATCAGTCAACCTAAAAAAGTTTCTTACCTGGAGCTTCTACCGGCCCGGTGCAGCCATCCTGTGCCCTCGCTTTCATTCCACGACCCTCCAGTCCCCTGCAGTGAATACGTTTCGGTGACTGGGCCCGTTGCCGGCCACTGCGCCTGTGCTGGGTTTAGCTAGACCTTAAAGGACACCAGAGGCGAAAATAAACTAATGAAATAAATGATTGCATCTATCTTCCTTCTCCTAAAAATGACTTAAAGATATTCCACAGTTTTATTTGTTTAAATCTACTTTTTAAGTTTTAACTGTTTTATTGTTTTTTGCTCAATGACACGTTCATTGAAGTATGCCAGAGCTAAAATCTTTGAACTAATGACCCCTTCTAACTGTTTCCTGCTCTCAGAAGCCATTTTCTGCTAGGAAAGTGTTTTATAGTTGGAATTTCTTATCAGTGAGGGTCACACTGTAGTCACTTCCTGTCTGAGTCAGGACTGAGTCAGCCACTTACATACCTGATGTTTAACTCTTTCAGGCAGGGAAAAATAAAAAGGAACACAGAATAGTTTGCTGTGCTAGGCACTGTACATACACATGTCTATCATCATGTCACATGTCACCTTAGGTATCCTGTAAGTATAGGTAGATTTGGGGATGGGGGTGCGCAGCAGCTGGTTTGGGATAGAGGGAGAGGGAAAATTAGAAGGCACAAACCTTTAAAATGGTGATTGATGTGTTTTTTTTTTTGTTTTTTTTTCTTCTTTGCCCTCCAAGCAGTTCTTATACTCGTCTCGCAAGCAACTCAGAGGCTGGCAGTGATAATGAGCACGACATAACTCTGGACCTGATGGTAACCTGCAGCCCACCTCAGACTCCGCCCAAGCCCACCATCCGGCATAATAAGGTGAGACAAAGAGGCACAGCGAGGATCTTAAACCCTGTAACGAAAAAACCTCCCCTGGTGGGGCTCTCACCTCGGGTGGGGGAAGCCTCCAGATCCTATTGAGGCTTCCCCCGTCGTCCTCGGTCCCGCAGCGGCGATAAAGCTCCCCAAACAGCGGGGATGTAAATATTTACCTTCCCGGCTCCAGCGCAGGCACAGTATCGGCACTCCGCTCAGAGATAGTCGACAATAGCCGATCGCTGTCGGGCCGCTCTACTGCGCAGGTGCAACAGCGCCCCTGCTGGAGCCAGGGAAGGTAAATATATCAGCGCTTGTCGAGGGAGGATTGCGGGACACTTCGGGGGAGCCAGCACTGAACTGCCTGCAGCTACAGGGGAGGGGGAAAGCCTCATTGGGACCCTGAGGCTTCCCCCTCCCGAGGTGAGTACCCCCTAGGGCAGGGGTAGGGAACCTATGGCTCGGGAGCCAGATGTGGCTCTTTTGATGGCTACATCTGGCTCACATACAAATCAGTAGGGGTTGATTCACTAAGCTACACTGCTCAAGCGGCACAGCTTAGTGCAGCAGCACAAGTAAAATTTTCAAAGTAGGCATGCTACTGCTGTAGCATGCACTACTAACTTACTCACGCTCCCCCCAAAACGAACAGCTGCTCCAATAGCCCCACTCTGGACCCTGTCAGGTTCAGTGACTTTGTGGACGAGATCCCGGTCACTTGACAGGCAGCCTATTGGTCCAAAGTGCGGGGATCTCATCCTACAAAGTGAATCAACTGTTGCTGAAACCCAAGAGAAGCTGAAGACCTGTCTGATACTTCCGCTGCCCGACGGATCAACTGTGTACACATCACCATGGCAACAGGGGCGTGAGCCCTCTGCTGTGCATGCGCACTGTCCCAGTTTGAAACATATTGTATGGCTCTCATGGCATTACATTTTAAAATATGTGGCGTTTATGGCTCTCTCAGCCAAAAAGGTTCCTGACCCCTGCCCTAGGGGAACTTTTTTTGTTACAGGCTCTCTTTAAAGCAAACCTGAAGCGATAATAAACTTGTGAGATAATGGATTGTTTGTGTAGTACAGCTAAGAAATAGAACAGTAGTAGCAAAGAAAAGTCTCTTATTGTTTTCCAGTACAGGAAGAGTTAAAAAAAAACTTCACTTGTTCTCTTCAAGGCTGTGGAGTTGGAGTTGGAGTCGGAGTCGTGGTTTCATAAACTGAGTAGTCGGAGTCGAGATTTTTGTACAAAATCCACAGCCCTGTTAAATATTAGACTAAGGAGTCGGAGTCGGGGGCATTTTGGTTACCCGGAGTCTGAGTTTGAGTTGGAGTTGTGGTTTCCTAAACTGAGGAGTCGGAGTTGGGAGTCGGAAGATTTTTGTACCGACTCCACAGCCCTGGTTATCTGTGCAAAGAGCTTCTCTGAGCTATTCCATCCACTGGGTGGAATACAGTCCTGTTTTCTGAAGCACTTAATCAGCCAAGAAACCGGGAGGGCTGGTTCACACTGCAAGAGCTTTTTCTAAGCGCCTGTGATTTTAAAAGGAACACAGAAATGGAGAAGCCAAACGCTCTGAAACCCCCGAAGCAGAAACACTCCACTGGTGCAGGATCAGGCAAGCCACGTTAGAAGTAGAATCAACAAGGAAGGATCCGCAGTCACAGTAAAAGCTGGTATTCTTTATTGAAACACGCCACAAAAAATGACACACATAGGACCAGGAAATGACTGACGCGTATCGGGCTCAAAATCTGCCGTTAATCATAGTCATACAGATTCTAAAAGAGGCGGAGACTTTATAGCAGGAGGGAGAGGAAAACCCCACACCCAATCGTCCCGAAAAAAGCCAACACCCCTTAAAGAGAACAGCATACATATTGTAATGAAAGACAACCCACATAGTTAAATAGAAATAGTGCATCATTACAAAAGTGCAAAAATGTAGCAAAATTTGTAAAAAAACATCTCAATATTAAAATTTCATACAAGTAGTACAGGTAAGTATAAAAAGTGGCAACTGAAAGAAAAGAGTATATTTTTTCTTAACTGTCATATATTAAACTGATGTCCCAACGGGTGTTTAAGCCATCAGGAAAGCGGGTACCCATACGATGGATCCAGAACGCTTCTCGTTTAAGGAGAAGCTTCTGGTGGTCGCCTCCCCTAAATGGGGTGACCACTCTTTCCACACCCTGGAATTTAAAGGAAGTCATATTACCACTATGGCAATTCTCAAAGTGTTTGGAAACAGCTGATTTTTTGAAAGTGTTCCAGCTTGTCGCACAGTAGTGTTCACCTATCCTCGCTCGAAGATTGCGGGTGGTGCACCCCACATACTGAATGCGGCAACTGGTGCACGTGATGACATAAATTGTATGTTTAGTATCACAATTGATATACTGCAAAATAGGGAAAGACTTGTTAGTAGTGTATGAGAAAATGGAAGTACCTCTATGGTGACATTTGCAATAATGACATGTGGTAAAACCACAGGGATAGGATCCTACTGTTCTTAGCCAAGTCGGAGTGCGTATAGAAGCCGGAGACCTGAAGAGGCTGGGGGACAAAAAAGACCCTAGGGTGCGTGCTTTACGAGATGAAAAACGGCACCCTGCGTCTAGAACCTGTTTAAGTTTCGGGTCTGAATGTAAAACAGGGAGATATTTTTTAATCGTATCAACAATATTTTTATATTCTAAACTGTATTCTGTCACAAACGTGACAGCACCCTTCCCTATTCGTTTTTGTCTGACCTTGCTATTGTCCAAAAGTTCATCTCTAGATTTTTTAGCCACTTTGTTCCGACTGGTCTTTAAGTGCTTATCTGTATATCCCCTCTGCCGTAGCCTACCCTCGATCAGACCGCACTCCTTATCAGCACCCTCCATAGTGGAGCAATTACGAATAGCTCTAACAAATTCTCCTGTTGGTATAGCATTAATTGTGTGCATAGGGTGACAGGAATTAGCTAAAAGGATAGAATTACCCGAAGTGGGTTTCCGAAAGGTACAAGTAGAAACCGTGTATGATACATGGTCTCCTGTCAACGTGAGATCTAGATAGTCTATCGAAGTTGCATGTGTATTCATAGTGAAAATTAAATTTAATTGATTATCATTAAGATAGTTCAAAAAAGGATCCAAGTTGTCGGGAGGACCCTCCCACACCAACAACAAGTCGTCTATGTATCTGCCATACCATTGTATATGGGAGGCAAAAGGATTGTCATCCCCAAAAATGCGGAGCTCCTCCCACCAGCCCATATATAAATTGGCCATGGAGGGGGAAAACTTAGCCCCCATGGAAGCCCCGCATCTCTGGAGATAGAATTGAGAATCAAAGACGAAGAAGTTGTGCGTGAGAAGGTACTCAACCGCTAGAAGTAAAAAGGACTGAAGTGACGAGTCAAAGGTAGAATATGTGGTTAAATGGAAATCTAGTGCATGGGGAATAGAGGAATATAGTGAAGTGACATCTAAGGTCACCCACCTAAAATTACGATTCCACCTGAAACTATTGAGACTAGAAAGAACATGTCTGGTATCTTGGAGATAACCCGGAAGTCTCGCCACTAGGGGCTGGAGATGTGCATCCACCCATTCGCCCAGGCGCTCACCCAAGGAGCCAATACCAGCGACAATTGGCCGGCCCCTTGGGGGGACGCCCGGTTTGTGGATCTTCGGGAGGTGGTGGAACACGGGGAGAACAGGGTGCAATGGACATAGAAACTCCGAGAGTCGCATGGTAAGCACCCCCATGTTCAACCCACATTCCAACAGCGCCCGAAGATCACACTGAAACTCCTGTGTAGGGTTGCGAGTCAAGGGTAGATACACATCCCTGTCCCCCAGTTGTCTCAGGGCCTCTGTTTTGTAGTCAGTGGCATCCAGGACCACGACCGCCCCACCCTTATCAGCTGAGCGTATGAGAATACTAGGATCACCATGTAATTCATTGAGAGCCTGACGCTCAGGGAGGGTGAGGTCGGAGGGGGCCCTGGACACCCTATCCAGGCTAGTCGGCTCCCTCTCTACCAAATCCTGAAATGTATCGATAACCGGGGATCTAGCATTGACCGGATAAAAAGAGGGATTAGAAACCTGAACAGGGACCACATCTCGTAGCTCAATGCCGGGTGGCCCAGTTTCATCCAATGACTGTAATGTCATAAGGGTTTTTATATCTACAAAAGGAGGAACATCGTTAATTTTCTTAACAGGAAAAGGTTCCTGTTTGTCTGAAATCTCAGTGTCATCTGAAAAATGTTTCTTAACCACAAGGTTTCTAACAAATTTGTTCAGGTCAAGAATAGTCCTGAACAAATTGAAGTGGTTGGAGGGTGCAAAAGAAAGTCCCCTAGACAGGAGTGCAGTCTGATCAAAAGTAAGTTCCTTGCTGGAAAGGTTAACCACATTATGAATATTGGGAACTATCTGGGTTGAGGATTTCTTGTGTTTTCTACCTGCTCTCCTGGTTTTCTTGGTTTTTGGCGTCTTTTTTTGTTGTTTCGGTTTCTTTTGAGAGGTTTGATAATAGGACAGAGACTGTACGGGTATCCCGGAAGTCTGTAATACCCGGGTTTCCCCCAATGTATCTGTGGAAGACGGGAAAATAGTTTGTAAAGTGCTTCGTGAGCAGTCGGAAAATTCCGATGTGTCAGACTGGGACCCCGAGGTGTCCTGGGGGCCAAAACTGACATTTTTTCTGGGAGTGAATTTTTTGAGGATAGATTTGGGTGACCTGTGGAAAGATTCCCACCTTCCCCATTCATAGACTACGTTTTTTTTGTAGTCATTAGTATCCCTCAAAAACTTCACTCTTTTTGTTTCCATGATAATCGTTTCCAATTTGCCTATATTTTGTTTCAATTTAGCATTAAGATCATCGTATGCAGCAAGGGAACCGTGCCTCGAGAAATCCTGAGTAGTTTTATCAATTTGTATTTTAAGATTTACAAGTTTTTGCTCCTCATAAACAACTATTAATTTCATTAGATTTAGAGAGCAATCTGAAAGAATCTGGTTCCACTCAAGGACAAATTTGTCTGAAAAAATGGTAGTAGGAACTTTTTTAATCCGAAGACCACGTGGCACAATTCCCTTGCTGATGTAATGTTTGAGGCTGGTGACATCCCACCACAAACGCACCTCCTTATCCAATAAGCATTCAAGAGTATTACAGATAGAATGCAAAGTAAGTTCCGGCTGCAAACTGCTGGTATGTTGATCACCAGAGAAAACACACGAACTTACTCTTGCGTTCAGAGTCTGCCATGAGATCTCCAAAAACATTCTCCTTAGCCAGAGGGTCAAAGTTATAGTTATGGGAAACCTCCATCTCGGATACATTGTCAACATTGGCTTTAAGAGAAACTAGTTTAGCCTCAGTGTCAATATCTGCAGAGTCAATCATATTAACAACAATATCATTGTAAAGAGTTCCGTTTGAGGAAGTATCCCCCTCCACAACCTGGTTATCAACTGGCAAAGCAGATGTTATAGCACTGAACAAAGGCATATCACATGAAATAAATTGTGAGTGACCAACATGAGCAGATGGAACATTAACACGGGTATTGTCAAGTCTCTGAGAAGAAACTCCATTGGGCAGAGGAAAATAACCCACTTGTTGTCCAGCATACAGCATGTGTTGAGGCATGATGGTGGTAGCTGCAGGTAACATGTTGGGTAATGTCATATATGGCTGAAACGGGGGAAAACAATGCCTGACCGTAGAAGGCAATGAAGAAACAGTCTGAGAATGCATATGGTCAGATGGAATATGATTAAATACCTGGCCTCCAGACATGACTGGAAAAGATGTAGTAGGAAAAGTGATAGTCTGGCAAACGGAAGTAACTTGTGTATCTAGCATATGCTGCGATCCAGACGTTACATACAGGGCATCTTGATAGGATGTTCGCTTGGGTACAGCCCCCAAGCAAACTGGGACAGAGCCCATGGAAGCAGCACATGAAAATAGGGGATAATGTGAACTCACCAGATGTCCCGAGTCCATAGGCACAGCGGTATGCTCTGCGTGGTGTAAGGAAGGAACGGAAGAGGACAAGGAACAAGCGGCCATAGCACCATTGATGTTTTAGTGACATATTGGAGAGACTTTTCCTGGAGAAGCCAGCGTGGTGTCCGGACTCGCTGGTCCCCGCTGTGTCAAGACCATGACGTCACTTCCCCCGGATGCCTGCAGAACTCCAACACTGTGGGCGGAAGACGCCAGGCCGTGGCAGACTGGCAGCTGGCCAGTACCTCCTTGCATAGACGCCAGGCCGTGGCAGACTGGCGGCTGGCCAGCACCCCCCTGCACAGCGGAAAGACACGGGAACCCAGAACCACCACTCTCCAACCGAATGGGAGAAGACGACACCGAGCGGCCAGGAATCCAGGGCGCATCCGCCAGGTCAGTCGCAATAGGTACTTGCACTTCATGGGTACAGGTCATGGGCTTAACTTCCTTGTTAGTAAGCAACAAGGCAGCATGAGACCGCAACTCCATTCTGAATACCAGCTTTTACAACTTCGCTGTGACTGCGGATCCTTCCTTGTTGATTGTGATTTTAAAAGCTCTTGCTGTTGTAAAGCTCTGACTTGTTTATAAAATCACATCGTTCAAATTAGAACAATCACCCATAGCATTAGCTAGAACTTTTCAAATCACGCTAATAAAAGCTCCTGCAGTGTGAACCAGGCCAGAGAGACAGCTTGAGATAAGGTTTTACTGCAGAAAAGTTCAACCTGATAGGCGGGCAAAACTCGCTTGTGTAATACTGTGTAAAACAGGCAGGGCCAGATTTACCATAAGGCACTGGAGGCACGTGCTTACAGGCGCCTGATAATGGAAAAGCGGCTCACACTCCTCCCCTAGTGCCTCCCTCCCTCCTTCCCTACGCAGAGTCCTGATGAGAGTGTAAATGAGGGGATACCTACCCAGCTCTCTGCATTCCACTGTCCAAATCTCCCTTCAGTCGGGCATCTCTAGCTACTTAATATTGAGGGTTCTTCTGCCTACCGAATACCAAGGGGCACCTGTAGCTACCTATGAGGGGCAAGGGAAGTAAGAGAGAAGTGATAGCTGGGACAGCCAGCACACTTGCATTGCGGTTCAGCAGGGGTTTGTATGTTCATTGAGGGTGAAGTCTATGGTGCCAGGGCATCTGTGCTTATAGGCTCCTTTGAGATAAATCCGTGCCTGACCACAGGAGATGTATTGATTGTTGGGTGGTTACAGGACTAGTAACTACAACCCTGCAAAAACCCATATCTCCTTGCTGGAACGTAGCCTCTACGTCCCTCCCCGCTGTGCACTCCCGCTCGCAAATTGGCTGTCATAGGCTGAAGCCTATGACAGCCGATCGCAGGAGGAAGGGACCATTAAAAAAAAAAGAAGATAAAATACGTTTATTATTTTGAAAAAAAATAAGAAGTGGTTAAAATATAATTCCCTGTCACTTTTTTTTTTCCCCTTGTCCATTAAATATTTCTTGCTTTGTTTTCCCCACAGCTTGATGTCTCCACACAGTGCGACCCAGATGAAGTGATTGTTCTGTCGGATTGACAGCAGCTTGCAAGAACCTGGGACCATTGCGGGCCGTGCCTGGCTGGGTGTGAACTGGATATTAGCAGGGTAGCAGCAAGTGTGACTAATATGGAATTAGGGTGTGTTTGGAGATGAGATTTACATACGGAGAGTTTGCCGGACTCCCCTTACGTAGATAGTGGTTTGATCCGGATCCTCGGGGGTGGTCCCTGATGGGAGAAAGGATGCAGAAGGCTCCTTTCTTTGTGTGTAGAAGGTTGTCTGGAAAGCTGGAACTTTGAGATGGAATATTTGTGAGCGGGTAATTACCCTGGAGAATTTTAAACCTCTCTCTGGGTATTTTTAATATCTCCTCTCACTGACTTACTTTATTTTTATTTTGTAAAAAACAAAACGGAAAAAAAATCCAAAAAACCTTTGAAAATAAATCTCCATTTTATTAAGTCTTGCCTCCTGAATTTTCTGCATTGCGTTATAAATAGCTGAAAGTCTGTTCGGATATAGCCACGTAATTTGTTTACTGGGGGACATAGCTGTCATCTGGGGAATAACCAGTGTCTGGGGCACGGGTCCAGCAGCACGGGTCCAGCAGCACCTGAGGTAAAGATGACAAAGTGCTTCCTCCATTCCTTTTTGGAACAGTTGGCATAATACTGCTGTAAATAAGTGTAGGTGGTAAAATTACACAGGCATACGTAAATGAATGCATTTTGCCCTGAAATTGCATGAAACCATGGGTGTCAACCTCCAAAGTGGGCTGAAATTGTACACCGGGACCTCTTAGTCACGGGCCAACCTCAATGTCTACAGGCCACCTTCCTCACTTATAAAGTTCCCTGGTGTCTAATGCTTTCCCTCCAACCCCTATACAGTTCTTTGGTTTGCCCCCTACCCTCCCCCACATGGCTTCCCTCCAATACAGCTTCCCTGTTGGTCTTGAGTGGGCCAAACATAATGCAAAGTGGGGAAACCACTTGAGGGCCAAATTGAATGGCTCTAAGGTTCAGATTTGGCCTGCGGGCCGGAGTTTGACATGCATGCATAAAACTATCATGCTGTATAGTTAACTATCAATAGATGTTCTTTACGCCAAACCCCTTTAATAGGAAAACGTCTGCAATAAAAAAAATGGCAGTAAAGGAGGCTAAAGGTGTGTACACACGCACGACAGCAGCCAACGACGGGTCCGTCGGCACCTCCTGCTGGGCGGGCGGATCATTCAGGAACAGCCTTCTCAGTCCACCGACAGTACATACACACGCACTACTCTGTGCTGAAAACCCGCCCAGCGGGAGGTGCCAACAGACCCGTCGTTGGCTGCTGTAGTGCGTGTGTACGCACCTTAACAGTGCGTGGTGAGGGAGAACAGTAAATGGGTCGTGTCACACTTCCCTTCACAGTGTGGGGTTCCCTGTGGAGATGGACTGTCTCGCCAAATCCACGTCAGTCTCTGACAAATTGTTTTAAAGATGGGGAAATTGTGGTTTGTTTGTTTTTTCAAGGGTGAGGGTTAGTCTTTTGTAACAAATTTTCTTGGCTTATTAATGTTGGTGACTGAAAAACTATCCATTGATAGTTGTCCTTTAACCCACTGTAATATAAAATGGGATAAGACCAAAATGCATTGACAGAACCCTTAAAATATACACCTAACAGAGCGACCCAAATATCTAGACTGCACCGCTAATGTATATAAAACAGGATTTATCTTCCACTATTTAAACCTAGTCCCCCAAGTATAGGCACAGTCAGATTCCCATGGAGCGTCCTACATGCATATACAAGGAGCTATCCACAGTGCCTGGAAAATATACATATAAAAAAAGGCTAGGCTAGCCCCATGCAGGGCCCTCCAGACTTACCACTGCCAATCCTGTGGTGCTCAGGATTACTGTATAGACTCGACTAGAAGTCTAGAAATTTAGGTCTAAATCGCTTTATAAACGTATAGCGGTCGACTTGTACACAAGCCACTGAGTGAAACCTCCGGGTTGAAGGAGGAAGTGTTTGTAGTCACGTGACAGCGAATTGGAACGCATCGTGGAAGGCGCCGAGGGAAGAAAACATCAGATAGGTAAGCTTGACCCCCTCCGCCCAGCTCACACAGCATTACTGGGTGAAATCCGGATAGTAACTATCCGGATCACCCGAATCCGAACTTAAGCCCATGCCTGCTGGCTAGGACACCTGGCAGCAGCCATTTCCTGCCACACAGACCTCAGTCTCTGCAGGATTATGAGGTGGAGCCAAACGGCAGCCACGCCTATAGGACTTACAATTAACTCATTCCACACTGCTGCTTCTAGTTGCATGACTATCATTTTTAAACAGAACATTTTTTTTTCTTTCAGCTAAATTTATTAGTAAAAATGGGATAGTTGGCTTTTTTGGGAGAGAAAAAGTGACAATTTGAGCATTCTGCAGACTGAGCTGTCGGACAGAATATTTAGATTTGATAGTACATAGGTAAGAAGTGCAGTGCAAGCCAGGCATCCAATAACCGAGAAAGAATCCCCATAGAAGACTTCAGCCTATGGCCTATAGACTGTCAGGGCTGGAACCCACTAAAGTGATTTTTTTTTTTGAGCGTTTAGGGAGCGTGATAAATCGCTAGCGATTTCCCTAAGCACTCTGCCAATGTAAATGGATGGTGCAAATTCCACAGAAGCGATTATCAAAATCGCAAACGCAGGACATGCAGCATTTTGTTAGCGTTTGCGCTTCAATGTAAAGTATATAATCGCTGGCGTAATCGCTCATCAAAACTTGCAGGGAGCGATTTTGCCAGCGTTTTGACGTTAATTTACACTGTAACAAAATTAAAATTAATAGAACGGACCAATCAGACTTTAAAACGCTAATCGCTACACAACCGATGGCAAATTGATACTTTTTAAAATCTCTCCCTAAAACGCTCAAGAAAAACAAAAGTTTGCTTTCCTAAAACAGAAAGAATTTGCGATAATTCAGGTTGGAGTGAGCTTGAGATGTCTCCCAGAGCAACACTGCTGAATATATGCAAATTAATTATTAACCATTGTACCCTTAGAAGCTAAACACACCTCCAGAACCGCTGGAATGCAATGATGTGTCAGCTTGTTAAATTGTACAGAGCCATAATAATCCAACATGCATACAGACTGTTTCGGATTGTTTGATCCTCATCAGTGCCTGGCATGGATTAATTTGGCTCTATGCAGTAGGGCTTGTAAACCGAGAGGTACAGACTAACCAGCAAGCTCATGGTGACCCAGAACTCATTGGAGTGTATAAGGGACTACAATGGTCCTAAAAGCCCCCTTACTAAGATGTTAAGAAAAACAAAAATTTGCTTTCCTAAAACAGAAAGAATTTGCGATAATTCATGTTGGAGTGAGCTCGAGATGTCTCCCTAAAACGCTCAAGTAATCGCTTACAAACTTCTCATACGAAACGCTAGCGATAGCGTTTTGCAGTGGGTTCCAGGCCTCAGGCTACGTTCACACTGATGCGGTTTCATCGGACAGTATAATTACATAGCAAACACAAAGGCCTCAATTCACTACGTTTTATCGAACACTTTATCGAACGTTTGGTAGTTTACCTCATGAGTAAAATCTAGTTTTGAATTCACTAAGGTGTTCTAGATTTATTGAATGTTTAATCGATAAAATGTTCAATAAATCTATAACACCTAAGTGAATTCAAAATTAGATTTTACACATTAGTAAATTATCAAACTTTTAATAAAGTGTTTGATAAAGCTTAGTCAATTGAGGCCAAAGTGATAGTTGTAATACTTAATTCGCATTAGCATTGGGTTGTGGCAGAATCCATTGAATTACCACGATGCATGTACTGCGGTATTAGACAACATGCGTGTTTGCAGTAGCAGGGAGAGGTGGCAGCGCTTCCCAAAACAGGCTGCACCTGAATGGCTAGCAGCATAGGTGTGCAGAGCCTAGTATTTGCCTCTAGGGGGCTCTGCACACCTCTGTTGGTAATCATTCAGGTGCGGCCTGGTCTTAGGAGGCGCTGCCATTTCTCCCCTGCTGTCTATACAGTTGCAGTATAGGATACTTTTCATGGACTGTATGCTTCACTGAATACATTACATCACAGGTGTAACACACAATGCAACTTTTGCTTTGCAATTGTTTTTACAGGATGTGCAACACAACGCCCCAGTGTGGAACTAGCCTTAGAGACAGTCAGTGGGATGCTGGTAATTCTTGCTTGCATGCAAAATGTACGCAGCTTGGAAACGAGTCAGTGCAAATTTGCATTTGATCAGCCCAACTGCATAACATTTACATTAAATTTGCATGCAAGTCAGAAGTATTTGCATCTCATTTACTATCTTTAGTGTCTATAAATGGCAATAGAAACTACAGTATTCATGATAATGGACACACACACTTTATTGTAGTCCCATAAGAAAGAATGTACTGTCATATTTTATGGCCAGGTATTTCATAAGTTACTTCCTGTTACTAGTTTCCAGCCAGTAAAAATTGATGACCCAGTCAGGCAAAAAACAAAAAGCAATTTCATCCTCTACAAATTACCGCTCTCCTTGTCTCCCTGTTTATCAGAGCGGTATGGAAGAATAGATTGCGCTGTACCCATAAAACACGCCTCTTTTACCCCTCTGGCCCGCCCTTGTATCCTATTTACCACCTCCTCTACCTCTCAGATCTCGCACATGTGTGCCTGTGCCGCTTCACTACAGTCCTCAGCAGCGAGATCTGAGAGGCGGTAACCGGATAGGGCGTATCACCCGGCATCAATGACACCTGGCGTGTAAGACGGCCCCTGACCTTTCAGAAGATTTTCAAGGGTTAAAAAGTAGTCTTATGAGCCAGAATTTACAGTAGTTACGTTGTTGCATTCTGCAGTGGACCATCACCAGCAGGTGGGACTACAAGTCTCAGCATACCCACTCTACTAAGTGGCAGTGCTTGCTGGAACTTGTATCCTCACAACTAGAGGTGGTCAGAAAAGTGATAAACTGTCTTACATGCAAAATTAATGTAAATTGGGACTAAGCTAAACAAAATAAGGTGTTCATTTATTCACCTTCCCAGCTGCATTCATTTCCATGCGGGCCGGAGTTAGGTCTGGGGAGCACTAGTGCGCTTTCAGCAGCGTTTTGGATCGACAGCGATTCCAGAAGCGCAAAGTTACTGAGAATCCACGGAGGTGATCCCACAGTAGTGCCGTGGTGCCTGCAGCATTTGTAGTGCGTTTAAACGTCAATACACAAAATAGAATCGCTGCAAAATTGTATTTCAATCGCTGTAGAAAGTGATTTTGTAGCACTTTTACTACCCCAAAACACTTGCTTGTACCCATAAAGCCTTGCACTAATGAAAACTGCAAATCTCAATCGCAATATAAATCGCTAGCACTAAATTAAAAACGCTTCAGAATCACCAGAAATCACTGAAAAATGCTGCGAAAATCGCTACAGCAGTGCCTAAGTGATTTTGATTGCAAGTCCTAACTTCTAGTGGTTCTTGAATGGAAGATGTTTAGATGATTCCATCTTATTTTGAGATTCAGCAGTGACTGAATTCTGGGGTTCGAATCTCTGCTCTTCCTGTTCAGTAAGCCAGCACCTATTAAGTGAGGAGACCGTGGGCAAGACTCCTTAATGCTTCTACTGCCTATAGAGCGTGCCCTAGTGGCTGCAGCTCTGGTGCTTTGAGTCTGCCAGGAGAAAAGCTTAATATATAAATGTTCTTGTCTTGGAAATTATGCCATGCAATAAACGTGGGCATATACCACCATAACTGCCTGTGCCCACTTTTTTCTCTTTTATAGCATTGTAACTGTTAACAAATGTTTTCTCTATGCAAATGAAGCAATCTGACCAGCTGCCATTTAACCATTTAATTTGTATTATCTGTTTGAACAAAGACTGCTTATAACAAGAGAGCCGAAGAGTTGTGTGTTCACTATATATTTCTTGTTGGCAGCTGAATGAACCAGATTGTACTACACACTGAAATGGCTGCTGTATAGACTTCAGAGATACATTTAAACACCTTAGGTCCAACCATTATTACTACACATACATTTGTCTCATACGTTTATTTTAGAGCCTGGTCTGTATTTTTCCTTTTGTTCTTTTGTTTTGTCCCAGTGTGCTCTTAGTGGATATTTTTGCTGGCATAGGGTTGATAACTGCCATACATAGTTTACTGATTCCTTAGTGTCTTTCTGTCTCAATTTTGTAATAGGAGGGTATGATTAATTTTTTATAATCTGATTTTGTGTGTGTGTGTGGATATATAATAAAAAATGTATTTTGGTATCCATATGGTGCTCCTTTTTGTTTTTCCATGGAAGTATTTATGAGCCTTCTACTAAGTTTTGTACCTGGTACACTTCATGCAACTTCCCATCAGATCAAAGGGTCAACTCGATCATTTCCATTGTTTCTGATCTGCTCCTAATCGAGGACAGGATCAATTTTCAGATCATTACTGCTAAAAAACCATCCCATTCTAGATCAGGAGGAGGTCTGGTGTGAGGGAAACTATTGATTCGACCCCTTAATCAGATGGGAAACTGCATGGTGTGTATTGGCATAAGGGAGCTTATATAACAATTTTAAATGTCCTTTTAAGGGAGTGGTCCAAGGTAAAATCAAAATCCACTTACCTGGGGCTACCTCCATCCCCTGGCAGCCGTCCTGTGCCCTCGCCGCAGCTCCTCTCACTGCCGATGTCCTCCGCTGAAGAAGCCGACCTCGCCAGGTCGGCTTCATGTGTGCTCCACGGCGCGGGTCACGTGGTCTAGCCAACATTATCAGGTCTGTACTGCGCAGTAGAGACCTGATTGGCTACACCATGTGACCCGCGCCGTGGAGCGCACATGAAGCCAACCTGGCGAGGTCGGCTTCTTCAGCGGAGGACATCGGCAGTGAGAGGAGCTGCGGCGAGGTCACAGGACGGCTGCCAGGGGCTGGAGGTAGCTCCTGGTAAGTGGATTTTGATTTTTTTTTTTTTTACCTTGGATGTGTCCTTTAAAGGACAACTGCGAAGAGGGGATATGGTGGCTGCCACATTTATTTCCTTTAAACCATACCATTTGCCTTGAAGCCCTCTGCCCCTCGGGCCCGTGCACATTACCAAACGCAGATGGCTGTGCGATCGGAACGCAACACGTACGAATGAACGCCATTTGCATTTCGTGGCGTGGCTGATCCCATTCACTATACTGATTAGGTCAGCCAAGCGTTTTGGTAAAAAATGCGTGCAGCATGCGTTTGCGGACCGCATGGAGTGTGACATCTATGCACTTCTGATGGCGTGCGTTTCTGCATCCCGCACACGTTGCCAAAACATGGACGCCAATGCATGCAGTGTGAATAGGGCCTCATACTTTTAGCCACAACACCTGAACAAGCATATGCAGATCAGGTGTTTCTGACATTATAGTCAGATCTGACAAGATTAGCCACATACTTGTTTTTGGTGTGATTCAGAGACTACAGCAGCCAAATAGATCCGCAGGACTGCCAGGCAACTGGTATTGTGTAAAAGGAAATGAATATGGCAGCCTTCATACCCCTCTTACCTTGGGTTCCCTTTAAAGAGACACTGAAGCGAAAAAAAATATATTTTACTAGAAGATTAGCAGCAAAGAAAATATTCTCATATTTTTATTTTTTGAGGTATATAGTGTTTTTTCTAACATTGCATCATTCTATAATATGTGCAGATTACACAACACTCAGCATTCTAAATGATTGTTTCAGAGCAGTCTGTGAACTAATGACCTCTCCTCTGGCAGAGAAAAAGTAAATAGTTAACTAACAGTTGAGATAATAAAAGTCAGAAAACAGCCCTCTCCACAACTTTGAAAGTCGTAGAGATAATGGCTTTTTTGTATAGCGATAACTGGAGTTTAACTCTTCCTGTACTGGAAACAATTAGACTGATGTATCTGATCTTAATGTTTTATTTTTTAGCTGTACTACACATACAAATCATAATCTCATAGTTTTTTTTTCGCTTCAGTGTCTCTTTAAGCTGGGGGGGTGGAAACTGGGCTGAAGGTGCCTATACATTTAGCGATGTATGGGCAGATCAACCAAGTGACAGATCTTTCTGCTCGAACCTGATCAGAAAGCAATCTGTTGCTTGCCCATTTACCGCAGGCTGTTTCCCAACTGATTTCAGCATGAACTTTATCAGAAATCTGCCTAGCAACGCTGCCTCCGCCACCTGCCTTCCCCCTAGTGCTAAAACCCAGAGTTTCCCCATTATTCCCGTTGCTAGGCGGAGGAATGGTTTCCATGGTAACATCAATGCAGTGTTGGTTCTTGACAGCTTTTAGTGAATCTAGTATTTACCATACAGTTCTGCCCTAACTAGTTGGCAGCCGGTGGTTTTCGTGTGAGTATGGCCTCCACTTCTTGGGTCAGTGGAAATTTGTATGATAGAATTTTCCACTCCCCTGTGAATCTGGTTCTTAGTTCTGACAAGTGGTATTTATATGTAGAGGACATTAGTAGAGTGTCTGGAAGAACCGGTAGTTCCAGCTGAAGCCTGAGGAAGCAGCTTGAGTCACCCAATTCCCATGTTCCCACTCTGGAAGTCTGTGCAAGGTTAGCCAAACACCCTGCATCACCTGACTTCTGGCACCTGGCCCTTGCCTCCCCTCCCTACCTGGAGAAAAACACAAAGATTTTACTGCAGTCTTGGTGGTTTTCTCCGGGTAGAGAGGAGAGGCGGGACCAGGCACCGGCGGTAGTCGGGGGATGCAGAGTTTTTGGGACGCTTTTGCGGGACAAGGCATTGCAGGTAACTATAGCTTTCTTTCACAGGAAACCTATATTTTTATTAGGCTGGAGATCCTCTTAACCTGCTGGGCGGTCTGGACGAGCTCAGCTCGTCCAGTACCGCCGGAGCCTGCCGCTCAGGCCCTGCTGGGCCGATTTGGCTCAAGTAAAAAGCAGCACACGCAGCCGGCACTTTGCCAGCCGCGTGTGCTGCCTGATCGCCGCCGCTCTGCGGCGATCCGCCGCGAGCAGCGGCGAAAGAGGGTCCCCCCAGCCGCCTGAGCCCAGCGTAGCCAGAACAAAAAGTTCCGGCCAGCGCTAAGGGCTGGATCGGAGGCGGCTGACGTCCATGACGTCACTCCGCTCGTCGCTATGGCGACGAGGGAAGCAAAACAAGGAAGGCCGCTCATTGCGGCCTTCCTTGTTTATTCTGTGCGCCGGAGGCGATCGGAAGAACGCCTCCGGAGCGCCCTCTAGTGGGCTTTCATGCAGCCAACTTTCAGTTGGCTGCATGAAATAGTTTTTTTTTTATTAAAAAAAAACCCTCCCGCAGCCTACCTGGCGATCTTAATAGAACGCCAGGCAGGTTAAAGCAATACCCCCCTGTGCTTAAAGGGAACCTGAATTGAAAATAAAAAGTCAAAATAACCCTACATAGGTCATACTTGCCTCCTGTGTAATCTACTCCTCAATCTCTTTCTCCTCTCCTGCATCCTGTATGTCCACTGTGATGAATGGAATTCTCTGTCCTCCATTTTGAAAATGGCCATTACCTCATAACGGCTTCCTGGTCAGCACACTGTTAAACTAATATCACCCACTTGAGCCATAGGGAACCATGGACACTACCTTGCACATTCAGTTGTAAGGCCTAGTGCACACCGGCGGTTTGAGGTTTTTGCCAAGCCGCAAACGCGCCTCCTGCTGCGCGTTTGCGGTTTTCGGAAGTGTTTCGTCTTCAATGTAAAGTATAGGAAAAACGCAAAGCGCTCTGAAAAACACTACTTCAGAGCGGTTTGCCAGGCATTTTTGTTACAGAAGCTGTTCAGTAACAGCTTTTACTGTAACAATATGTGTAATCTGCCACACAAAAACGCACCCAAAACCGCTAGGTATGTTTAGAAAACCTCTCTAAACATACCTAGAATCGCTCTGAAATCAGCTCCCAAAACCGCTAGCGTATTGCGGATCTGCTAGCGGTTTTGGTGTGCACTGGGCCTAACTGACAGCTGCTGATATATAACTGAAAGCAACTGGTATATTTCAGCTCTGACAAAATCTTGTCTGAACTGGAAGGGATCACTGTAAGAAGAAAATGGTGAGTCTCTGAGAGGAACTGACAGTGAGGTTAGTATGTAATATTCATTTGCAGCTACATCGTTTGTTTATTTTAAATAATTTTACTCGCTTCAGGTTCTCTTTAAGGGCCCGTTTCCACTGGCAATTAGGATGCGAGGCGATCCGTCCGCAGGTACGTACGGTTGTCTTCCGGACAACTGGATGCAGAGTCATGCGGCTTCCCGTCGGCGGCTATGGGGATCAGATGCGTGCTGTGAAAAACTGCAGCATGCTATCCATAATTTCCCCCGCACTGGATCTCGTAGGTAAATTTGCGTCAATGGAAACTACTCCATTGACGTGAACTGGTTGCAGTTTCCTTGCGATGCGGAGCGGTTTCCGCATTGCAACACGTCTAGTGGGAACAGGCCCTTTACGGGCCCCTTTCCACTGGCTGCAGTTTGATTAAGTTTTAGTATTGAACATGATTTTTCCCATCGCAATAGTACCATGATTAATATGGTGTTCACACTGCCCTGCTTCGTTTATTGGCCAATTGCAAACACGTTGCATGCTGCATTTTTCCTGCATTTGGAGTTGGCCTAAAGTTGCAAGTGGTAGGAGCACCAATGAACCAGGGGGTGTGCCTTGATCCCTGCCCCAGTGCCTCTTGGGGCCCTCTGTAGTCAAAGTGCACTCGGATCGGCACCACCAAAGTAGTGTAAAGCTCTTTTTATTCCATAAAAGCAGTGACAGACGCTGTTTCAGGCTATGCAGCCCTTTCTCAAACTGCTAAAGACCAGCAGTTTGAGAAAGGGCTGCATAGCCCGAAACAGCGTCTGTCACTGCTTTTATGGAATAAAAAGAGCTTTACACTACTTTGGTGGTGCCGATCCGAGTGCATTTTGACTTTGGAGTTGGCCTATACACTTTTTTTTCAGCAGTTTAGGACAACTGGACAGATTAAAACGTCCTTTTGGCCCCTGTTAATGGCAGCAGGACATTTTAATACGTTGCTCACCGCTCCCACCGTGACTGACACATCTGTGATTGATTGGTTCAGGGAACACATGTTCCCGTTCACCAAAGTGCCTGTAAGGGCCTGTTTCCACTACACGCAGATTGGATGCAGAAAAACTGACTCCAATTAATGCCTATGGGCCTGTTTCCACTAAACACTATTTTTCTGATGCAGATTTTCCCATAGGCATTCATTGGAGTCAGTTTTTCTGCATCCAATCTGTGTGTAGTGTAAACAGGCCCTTAAAGGGAAGGATCATGGTTTCAATGAGAAACCAATGATAATTCCTGTAACCCTGCCTTTGTGCTTTGAAGCACACAGAAAAGTGTGGGGATATCTAGTGGTAAAAAAAATAAATACATAATTTACACTATAAATTAAATAAAAATAAACCCTCCCCCACCCTCTTCCAATAGTTACCAAAATAAAACACTTGGTTTCTGAGGGAGTGCTGCACAAACTGCTGCAAAAAAAAGGTAATTTTGCCACTGGCAATAGCTGGTGCCTGAGTAACATGTCCCTCTGAGTTGCCACGACGTGGGCAGGGAGTTTCAGCAGGAGCAGGGGGAGCCATCGTTCAGGCCTCTCCCTGCGCCAAAATGACCTGCAGCCTTTTTAAATGTACGCTTTTAAACTCCTCTGGAGCTCTGTGACCACACCCACCTGTGTTGCTGCCCACAGCTCAGCGCCCGATTCGTTTTGCTAAAAGGGGGCGGGGTTTGAGAATAGTACAAAGAGTACAAGCGGTCCCCTACTTAGGAACAGGTTCCGTTCTGGGCGCTTGCTTGTAAGTTGGATTTGTTTGTAAGTTAAGTCCTGTGTTAAACGTGGTGAAACATGAATAAATGATTTACTTTTGGTCAACTCTGGATTTTGTTGTATAGTATAAACTATATATTTTTTTTTGGTTCTTTTCAATGTGCACACCGTATAATTCAGTACACTGGAAGTCTTGTTTGACAAAGACAAGACAAATAACTTATTGTGCTTTACTCCTGGCGGACTCAAAGCGCCAGAGCTGCAGCCACTAGGGGGCTCTCTATAGGCATTAGCAGTGTAAGGGAGTCTTGTTCAAGAACTCCTTACTGAATAGCTGAGATTTGAGCCCAGGTCACCTGTGTCAGACTCACAATCGATATTCAGCCAGAATTATCACTTTGGATGACTTTAAGGGCCCGTTTCCACTATCGCGAATCCGCATGCGGGCAACGCATGCGGATTCGCACAGTCAGTACAAGTGGATGGGACTGTTTCCACTTGTGCGTTTCCCCGCACGTTTGTGCAGAAAAAATCTGCAGGGTATGGGCCTCAGAATTCGCCTGCGTGTGGAATGCAGGCAAATCGCACGCAATGTATTTAATAGGGAAATCGCATGCGTTTCCCCATGCGTTTTTTGCCGCGATTTCGCATAGGTACCCATGTTAATTCACACAGGCAGTGACATGGTTAAAATCGCATACAGCCTTACCTATGCGAAATCGCGGCAAAAAACGCATGCGGAATCGCACCCGCATGCGATTTGCCTGCGGTGATTCGCCGGCGATTTCGTAACGATATAGTGGAAACGGGCCCTTAGTATTACAACGGTCAGCTCACATTATTCCATTGTTTGAGAACACATTGGGGTTGATTTGCTATAACAAATGGTGTGCCTTATCAGAGTAAATGTGCCTTATCAGAGTAGCATAGCAAGCGCTATGAACTTATGCCTGCTGATTGGCAATGACAGGAGCTCCACTCGTCCTGCCAGGGGCGTAGCAATAGGGGTTGCAGAGGTTGCGACCGCATCGGGGCCCTTGGGCCAGAGGGGCCCCGAAGTGCCCTCCCTCAACTACAGTATTAGCTCTCTATTGGTCCTGTGCTGGTAATAATCACTTCTATAGGTACTTTGAATAATGACAATCATTAACAAACTATTCCCCATCCCCTTCTTGAACCTCTGACACTGTAGTTGCCATTGGCAGGTTTTGGTGCGCCGTATCAATTGTTATGTATAGAGTGCTTGGGGGGCCCATTATAAAACTTGCATTGGGGCCCACAGCTCCTTAGCTACGCCACTGCGTCCTGCCCTGAGCCCCTGTGGATCCAATCACTTTACAGGACATTATTGCCGCACTTTGGCCCAATAGGCTGCCTGTCACTTGACAGGCAGCCTATTTGGCCAGTCAAAGTGCTGCAATAATGTCCTTAAAGAGGATCACACAAATAGGAAATAAATAAAACGCATACAAATAAGAAGTATGTTTCTTCCAGAGTAAAATTCCATAAATTACTTCTCTCCTATGTTCCTGTCACTTACAATAAGTAGTAGAAATCTGACATTACCAACAGATTTTGGACTAGCCCATCTTCTCATAGGGGGGTTCTCAGGGTTTTCTTTATTTTCAAAAGCACTTGGTGAATGTGAGTTGCTCCGTCCAACTGCCAAAATAGTGTGCAGCAAGCATGGAGGCTGGCCAGCATCTATGTATAAATCTTTTTCAGGGAGTGTCTTTATAAAGGATAAAGGCCATGCTGAGAATCCCCTATGGAGACATGGACTAGCCTAAAACCTGTCGGTAATGTCATTTCTACTACCTACTGTGAGTGACAAGAATATAGGAGAAAAGTAATTTATGGCTCATTTTACTCTGGGAGAAATGTACTTCTTATTTGTATGTGTTTTAAATGTTAATATTTTGGCGACAGTTCCTCTTTAAGGGCTGGTTCACATTTGGGGCGATTCTTCAGCGCTGTGCTGATCGTCGGCGTATGGATATATTCACACTGCAGTGGTTGCGATTTTGATTAATTGCAAGCGTGCTGCGTGCAGCGCTTTGGGGGTGATTGCACGGGGATTCTCATTTTATTGAACGGTGAACCGTGAGATTTTGCCCACAAATCGCGGAGCCGAGGCGCGATCACGGGCAAAGAGCCAAGTGTGAACCGGCCCTTAAAGTGATTGGACCCGCAGGAGCTCAGGGCAGGATGAGTGGAGTTCTCGTCATTGCCAATTAGCAGGCATAAGTTGGTAGTGCTCTCTATGCTACTCAAATTCATGTTAACTCTGATAAGGCATGTTAACTCTGATAAGGCATGCCATTTGTTATAGTGAATCAACCCCATTGTGCTATGTGTATGTACAATCTAGCACATCCAATCACTCAGCAACCAAGAAAATTATATTTTATTGGCACATTTGATTGGTCAATTCAAACATCACAATATGAATTCTTCTGCAGTTTGGTTAGATTGGCTGTAGATATCTTCATGTGTGTGCTAGCCCTTACAATGAAAAAAGGCAACAGACCATGCTTTAAAGACCATGATTCACGCACACAATCCGGCAAGCACCATCAACCACAAAATAAATTCTCAGGTATAGTAGTGTTTGAGTGTGCAGAAAGGAACTATAGACAAACAGGAATGGACAAGAAACAGGAGTTCCCTGAAAAACCGCACCACTCAGACAAAATGTATCAGTATAATCACATCTTTATTCAAAAAATAGATAACACTTAAAAGCAATGAAGGGTAGCCATGCCAAATACTGAGCCAATTATCAATAATGTTACATACAAGGATGTAAATATATATATATGAGCATTGACAAAGGTTGTGGATCAACCGAAACGTTTGCTGTGAAACTTTTGTTTGAGCTCAATAAATTAGAGCTGTGTGCTGCAACCCCTTGGAGTTTTTGTTTATACTTTCTGGGATCTGGGCACCCCTGGTTGCGTGCACCCTCTCCATCTTGGAGCAAAGTTGTGGAAGCTGCTGACCTCCCATTGGACTATATATATATATATATATATATATATATATATATATATATATATATATATATATATATATATATATATATATATATATATATATATATATAAATCCTTGGCTAATTTAACCATACAAAAAACTGACCACTGAAATAATCATAGTACAACAGATGGCATAATACATGAGTATGAAAAATAACATGGCCAGCCAAACAAAACCTACATATGTATAAATGCTATAGCAGCAACAATGTGTGAATAAAATACCAAACAATATAAGTGTGCAAAACAGTGCAAGGAGGATCCAGTAACCGGACAAATATGAGACAATTAGTGCAAACAACAAAGAGAGATAAAGTGCAGACAGTGCATAGGACAGTGTCTAAACACTGAAAGAAAGTGCTATTGCTTACCAATGATGAGGTCAGTGGGGGAAAAGGGGCATGGCGTCCGCCTATTGCCGTCGCAATTCGCCGCTCTCTAGAATGCCCAGTGGAAGCCGCCAGATTCAATCAAGATTTGATCAAGCATGCTGAGAAATCTCGGGCTGGTGAAGTCGATAGGGAGCATGGCGGCAATGCCGTGGGATATTGAAATGACAGCCGTACGCAACAAAACTACCAGCTGCTGTCCCTCAAATGTACATGTAGCCCATACCAGGGGCGTAGCAATAGACCCTGCAAGGGATGCAGCTGCAGGGGGCCCCAGTAGCTACAGCGGGCCCCGTCCTGAGAGACTGACAACTAAGGGCAAGGAGAGAAAAAGCGTTCTGCTCTCTGCACAATTGTTCTAATTACTGCATCTGCTCAGCCCCTGATAATGAATAATACAATGATTTGTAGACTGCCCCTGCTCAATGTGCAGGAGAAGGGGGCCCCATCCAAAGTATTGCAGGGGGCCCAGTGATTTCTAGTTACGCCTCTGACCCATACATCAGGCAGATCTATTTGCCCAAAATTTGTATGTTCTCCCCGTGTCTGTGTGGGTTTTCTCCATGCACTCCGGTTTCCTCTCACATCCCAAAAACATACAGATACGTTTACACCTTAAAAAAAAAATGGCCCTAGACTATGACACATGCATGCACATATAACTATGTTAGGGATTAGATTGTGAGCTCCTCTGAGGACAGTCAGTGACCTGACTATATACTCTGTAATGTGCTGCAGAAGATGTCAGTGCTATATAAATACATAATAATAATATAATATATAGGCAATCATCATTTGTTTATTTTGATAAAAACACTTAACTGAGCAACAATCTGTTAAAATCTAATCTAAAGGCTCATACACACATCAGACTATAGTCTTTTGAAAATGAAAGATCACAGACCAATCTTACCACCGTTCATGTAGTATGAGAGCCACACCTACACAGTCTTTTCTATGGAGCTGAACTCCCCATCAGACAGAAATCTTTGCAAGATGCTGCACACAGAGATGCTGTACAGACACAAAAGATCAGTATCTGCAAAAGATCTGTTCCTGCCAAAAATCCATTCCTGCAAATTGCAATGATAGTCTATGAGATCTGCAGATCATCATACACACATGATTTAACTGACATTCATCTGCAGATCAAGCAATCATCTGCAGATCTGAAAATCCATCCTGGTGGATCTGATCTGCAGATGAATATCAGTTAAATCATGTGTGTATGATGATCTGCAGATCTCATAGACTATCATTGCAATTTGCAGGAATGGATTTTTGGCAGGAACAGATCTTTTGCAGATACTGATCTTTTGTGTCTGTACAGCATCTGTGTGTGCAGCATCTTGCAAAGATTTTTTTCTGATGTGGAGTTCAGCTCCATAGAAAATACTGTGTAGAGTATGGCTCTCATACTACATGAAGGGTGGTAAGATTGGTCTGTGATCTTTCATTTTCAAAAGACTATGGTCTGATGTGTGTATGTGGCCTAAGTCAATTCACTTTAGTTGATTTTGATGAAGTCTCATAGACTTTGCACCAATTTTCTTCAGAATGTGATGGGAATCAGATGGCGATTGGATTGTGGAGTCGATCTGCTGTTGCCTTCTGCATGTGTGGCATAAGTCTGCCAGGCTGTGTATAAACCGTTGGAGATTCTGGCTATATAACGGGCTGGTGTAGACAGGCCTGAGGTGAGGTAACACCTGGGGGATGCTGCAGAAAGAAAACAAAGTAGCATTGTTATTTTCACCTCTCTGGGACCCCAGCAGGGAGGTCTCTGCGCTCCTCTGCCACCTGCTGCAGTCATTATGAGGGGTCTGGAGTTCCCTGGGGGGTCTCATCTGTTTTATTTACAGGAGGTGCAGAAGCCAGAGTTACCACCAGCAGAGCTCTGCTAGAGTCCTGTATTTATACATGGAGATAGTCCATGAGAAGCTAGGAATGCAGACTTGAGTGCAGATTTCATGGAGATTGTTTATGTCTTGGAATTGGGCCAATCAAAATGGACATCTTGCCAATTCAGGTTGATCTAATTCCAAGCTGCATACAGTCCAGAATTATTGCCATCATCATTTGGAAATCATAAAGACCAAACCGGAGGTGTACGGCATAATGGCTGGACCAAAACCATGGCTTAACCAGCTGTTTCACTCCTCTTGCCCCCTTCTGAGCAGAGTAACGCAGGGGGGTACTCCTGCTACACACGATATGAATTAGATCAACGGGTCAAATTGATCATTTCTGGCATGTCCAATCTTCTCCTGATTGAGAACAGAATCAATTTTCAGATCAGTACTGCACAAAAAGGTTCCCACTTTGGGCCAACCCTTGATGGCCATCTGGCCTTTTTTTTTTGTAAGATTTGGTGGGGGATAGTGTCAGCCAGGCCCCTAGTTCCTCTCCAGGCTCTAGGCACCTGCCTAAATTGCCTTGTGGATGATCCGGTTCCATTGTTTGGAGGATCCAAGCGCAGGATCGGTGGGGTCAAGGAGGACATAGGAAGCCTTGTGGAATATCCAGACACTTTCCTCTACTGAGTAAGGTTTGCTTTAGAGTAAACGTGTCAAACTCCGGCCCGTGGGCCAAATCTGGCCCTCTGAGCCATCAAATTTGGCCCTCAGGTGGTTTCCCCACTTTGCATTATGTTTGGCCCACTCTAGACCACCAGAGAAGCTATATTGGAGGGTAAGCCCTAGATCACCAGGGAGGGGGACAGCACTAGATACCAGTGAACTGTATAGGACATTTTTTACAAATAAATAACTGCAAAGTGGGGTGTGCGTAATTATTCGGCCCCCTGAGTCAATACTTTGTAGAACCACCTTCTGCTGCAATTACAGCTGCCAGTCTTTTAGGGTATGTATCTACCAGCTTTGCACATCTAGAGACTGAAATCCTTGCCCATTCTTCTTTGCAAAACAGCTCCAGCTCAGTCAGATTAGATGGACAGCGTTTGTGAACAGCAGTTTTCAGATCTTGCCACAGATTATCGATTGGATTTAGATCTGGACTTTGACTGGGCCATTCTAACACATAGATTTGTTTTAAACCATTCCATTGTTGCCCTGGCTTTATGTTTAGGGTCATTGTCCTGCTGGAAGGCGAACCTCCGTCCCAGTCTCAAGTATTTTGCAGTCTCCAAGAGGTTTTCTTCCAAGTTTGCCCTGTATTTGGCTCCATCCATCTTCCCATCAACTCTGACCAGCTTCCCTGTCCCTGCTGAAGAGATGCACCCCCTGAGCATGATGCTGCCACCACCATATTTGACAGTGGGGATGGTGTGTTCAGAGTGATGTGCAGTATTAGTTTTCTGCCACACATAGCGTTTTGCATTTTGGCCAAAAAGTTCCATTTTGGTCTCATCTGACCAGAGCACCTTCTTCCACATGGTTGCTGTGTCCCCCTCATGGCTTGTGGCAAACTGCAAATGGGACTTCTTATGCTTTCTGTTAACAATGCCTTTCTTCTTGCCACTCTTCCATAAAGGCCAACTTTGTACAGTGCATGACTAATAGTTGTCCTATGGACAGAGTCTCCCACCTGAGCTGTAGATTTCTGCAGCTCGTCCAGAGTCACCATGGGCCTCTTGACTGCATTTCTGATTAGTGCTCTCCTTGTTCGGCCTGTGAGTTTAGGTGGATGGCCTTGTCTTGGTAGGTTTACAATTGTGCCATACTCCTTCCATTTCTGAATGATCGCTTGAACAGTGCTTCGTGGGATGTCCAAGGCTTTGGAAATCTTTTTATAGCCTAAGGCTGCTTTAAATGTCTCAATAACTGTATCCCTGACCTGTCTGGTGTGTTCTTTGGACTTCACGGTGTTGTTGCTCCCAATATTCTCTTAGACAACCTCCGAGGCCCTCACAAAGCAGCTGTATTTGTACTGACATTAGATTGCACACAGGTGCACTCTATTTAGTCATTAGCACTCATCAGGCAATGTCTATAGGCAACTGACTGCACCCAGATCAAAGGGGGCCGAATAGTTATGCATACACCACTTTGCAGTTATTTATTTGTAAAAAATGTTTGGAATCATGTATGATTTTCATTCCACTTCTCATGTGTACACCACTTTGTATTGGTCTTTCATGTGGAATTCCAATAAAATTGATTCATGTTTGTGGCAGTAATATGACAAAATGTGGAAAACTTCAAGGGGGCCGAATACTTTTGCAACCCACTGTATGTTCGGCAAAAACGGATTATGGTGAAATGAAGCCCTAAGCAAGTTCCCACTTTGGGCCAACCCTTCATGGCCATCTGGCCTTTTTTGTTGTTGTAAGATTTGGTGGGGGCTGGTGTCAGCCAAGCCCCTAGTTTCTCTCCAGGCTCTAGGCACCTGCCTAAATTGCCTTGTGGATGATCCGGCTCCATTGTTTGGAGGATCCAAGCGCAGGAGGACATAAGAAGCCTTGTGGATTATCCAGACACTTTCCTCTACTGAGTAAGGTTTGCTTTAGAGCAAACATGTCAAACTCCGGCCCGTGGGACAAATCTGGCCCTCGGAGCCATCAGATTTGGCCCTCAGGTGGTTTCCCCACTTTGCATTATGTTTGGCTCACTCTAGACCACCAGAGAAACTATATTAGAGGGTAAGTCCTAGATCACTAGGGAGGGGGACAGCACTAGATACCAGTGAACTGTATAGGAGAGGAAAGGGGGGCACTAGACACCAGAGAGCTGTATAGGGGAAGGAGGGGGCCACTAAATACCAGGAAACTGTATAGGGGAGGGAGGACCACTAAACATCAGGGTATGGTGCAGATGAGGGAGGGAGGACCACTAAATGTCAGGCAACAGTATAGGGGATGGAGGGGGACAATTAGACACCAGGGAACTTTATAAGGGAGAGAGGTGGCAAGTAGACATTGAGGTTGGCCCGTGACTTGGTCCCAGAGCTCAATTTCTGCCCACCCTGTATTTGAGTTCGACACCCCTGTTTTAGAGCATGTACTCTTTTTTTTCTCATAACTGTATATCAGTATTTGTCCATATATAAAAATAGAGTTTAGGAAAATAGTGATTTTTGTCATAGCCTTTATTATAGATTTATTATATATGTTACATATTATATATGTTAGGTAAGGTTTTGTGCCTTACCTACAAATCTGTGCACAAGACCTGCCCAACCTACATTTCTGAGCTTGACAACAGATATATACCTGCCCGTCCCCTCCGGTCCTCCAATGATCTCCGCCTGACCTCCCCACGCATTTCTCATTCCTATGCACGCTTACAAGACTTCTCAAGAGCGGCCCCCACCCTATGGAACTCTCTTCCACTCCCCCTCAGACTTGCCCCTTCCTTCAACACCTTCAAGCAAGCCCTCAAAACACATTTCTTTAAAATAGCCTACCCCACATCTACCACACTCTTAACTCTCTGTCAATCACCCTTTCCACAGTCCTACCTTATGTCCCCCCCCCACACACACACCCTTTAGATTGTAAGCCTTGGCAGGGCCTCCCCCCTCCCTTAGTATGTCCTTCTTAATTATACTACCCCAGCAATTACACCCTTCTCATGGACTAACTCGTACTTGTTTTGCCGGGTCTCTGTAAACCGCATTTTATACCGATTGTATGTATAACCTTGTGCTATGTTGTATAACCGTTTGCTACCTCTCTGTCTGTCACCCCTTGTTGCAATGTATGTATCCCTATTTATTGTCCAGCGCTGCGTAATATGTTGGTGCTTTATAAATACAATAAATAATAATAATTAATCTGACATCAGCTTCTGTATATGTATTATTATATGTATATTCAATAGATTATATAGTATAGTATATAATCTATTGAAATGAAATATGTATGAGTGTATCAGCACACATTAGTGCAGCCTATGGGCAGAGTGCAGGCAGCTCCTCCCAGACACAGCTCTGTCTGCATCCATACATCTCCAGCTATACATTGTGTGTCTGCAGCCACACAAAGCCGTCTATTTAGCCTGGCAGCTAATCAGCGCCCGCTCTTCCTTGACCGACATCCGCATCCTCCAATCACAGCCGCCTCCCGAGCCCAGCAGACGAGGACGTCTGAAAGCAGCGGGGCGTGGCCTCCGACCGGCAGCATCCAATCATCAGCGGCTGCGCCGGTGACTTCATGGTTAAGGGTAATGGTTTTGTGTCGGCAGACAGATGCTGCGTTGTTAGAATGGGAGACGCAGGGGCGCCCTTAACGGAGGGGCGGAGCCTGAGGAGGCCTGAGACACAGAGGGTGTTAAAGAGGCAGCCAGACAATCCTGGGGTGAGATAAACTGTTGTGTGATGATTTGTAATGCGGTGTGTGCAGGTGTGCTGGGGCCCCACCTCAGCCCTGTGTGCAATCCCTGCAGCTCCCAGCCTGCCATCTGTATAATAGATACAGAACAGCATCCTCTGTGTGTGTGGTGGGGGTCCCCTCCTCTGTGTCCTGCTACCCCTCACCATGTATCCCCCATACCTCTCCCCCCCCCCCCCATCATGCCTGCCTGCAATCCCTTCCCATATACCCCTCATCATGCCATCTCAACCCCTGTATCCCAACATCTCCCTCCTCTGTGTCCTGCTACCCCTCACCCTTCCCATGTATTCCCCATACCTCCCCTGTATCCTGCCATCCCTTACCATGTATCCCCCATACCTCTATCCCCCCCATCCATCTATCCCTTCCCATATACTACCCCCCCCCATCATGCCAACCCCTTTCCCATATATCCCAACACCCCCCTTCCCTCAATCATGCCACCCCAACATCTCCCTCCTCTGTGTCCTGCTACCCCTCACCCTTCCTATCTATCCCATACCTCCCCCTCCCCTGTATCCTGCCATCCCTTCCCATATACCCCCCCCCCCCATCATGCCACCCCAACCCCTGTATCCACACATCTCCCTCCTCTGTGTCCTGCTACCCCTCACTATATACCCCCCCCCATCATGCCACCCCCTTCCCATATATCCCACCCACCCCCAAATCATGCCACCCCAACATCTCCCTCCTCTGTATCCTGCCATCCCTTCCCATATATCTCCCCCCCCCCCCCCTCATGCCACCCAAACCCCTGTATCCCAACATCTCCTTCCTCTGTGTCCTGCTACCCAACACCATGTATCTCCCATACCACTCCCCCACCCTCCCCCTCCTTCCCCGTATCCTGCCACCCTTCCCATATATTTCAACACTCTTTCCATATATCCCAACATCCCCCCCCCCCTTGGATCCTGCCACACCTTCCCATATATCCTAACACCCCCCATAATGCCAACCCCCTTCCCATATATCCCAACCCCTCCCCCCCCCCCCAATCATGCCACCCCAACCCCTGTATCCCAACCCTCCTCTGTGTCCTGCTACCCCTCATCATGTATCTTCCATACCACTCCCCTCCCCCCCGTATCCTGCCACCCTTTCCATATATTTTTTCCCCCGATTTCTGTGCATTGGATGGTTTTGTTAAGGGCTTTTGTAGAGCAATTGCATTTTTCTTTGATCTGGTTTTGTGAGGGTTTTTTTGCGTTTTCCTATACCTTCCATTGAGGTGGAATTGCCTCAAAAAAAGTTCATGCACGGCTTTGCTGAGCGGATCGGAAACGAACCGCACAGATGCAGTGGTGTTCCTACTGTAGGGCGTAGGGGGGGCGTGGCGCACCGGGTGACAAACAGCCAGGGGGGTGTCGCCACGACCCCCCACAGCAGCAGAGCAGGAGGGGGAAGCAGCGCTAGAAGGAGGAGCAGTGGGGGCAGCGGTGGGGAGGGGGGAAATATCCCCCCCCCCTCACCTGGGACCCCTCCTTCTGCCTCTCTCCCCCTCCATAGATTAGCGGTGGCAAGTGCGGGCTCGGCGGCGGGGAGACAAGCGGAGAATTACCCACCACTTCCGCGATCAAAGCGCTGGCAGCGTCATGTCGTCACAGATCTCCGCCTTCAAAGCCGCCCACTGTGCTTCCTGATTAGCGGAAGCACAGTGGGCGGCATTGAAGGCGGAGATCTGTGACGACATGACGCTGCCAGCGCTTGGAACGTGGAAGTGGTGAGTAATTCTGTGCATGTCTCCCCGCCGCCGAGCCCGCACTTGCCACCGCTAATCTATGGAGGGGGAGAGAGGCAGAGAAGGGGTCCCCGGTGAGGGGGGGGGGATATTTCCCCCCTCCCCACCGCTGCCCCCACTGCCCCTCCTTCTAGCGCTGCTTCCCCCCCTCCTGGGGCATCTATACTGGGGGCAACTGTACTAGCTATACTGGGGGCAATTAAACTAGCTATACTGGGGGCAACTATACTAGGGGGAAACTATACTAGCTATACTGGGGGCAGCTATACCAGCTATACTGGGGGCAGCTATACTAGCTATACTGGGGGCAGCTATACTAGCTATACGGGGGGCAGCTATACTAGCTATACTGGGGGCAACTAAACTAGCTATACTGGGGGGAAGCTATACTGGGGGCAACTATACCAGCTATACTGGGGCAACTATACTAGCTATACTGGAGGCAACTATACTAGCTATACTGGGGGCAACTATACTAGCTATACTGGGGGCAGCTATACTGGGGGCAGCTATACTGGGGGCAACTAAACTAGCTATACTGGGGGGCAGCTATACCAGCTATACTGGGGGCAACTATACCAGCTATACTGGGGGCAACTATACCAGCTATACTGGGGGCAACTATACCAGCTATACTGGGGGCAACTTTACCAGCTATACTGGGGGCAACTATGCTAGCTATACTGGGGCAACTGTACTTGCTATACTGGGGCAACTATACTTGCTATACTGGGGCAACTATACTAGCTATACTGGGGGCAACTAAACTAGCTATACTGGGGGCAACTATACTAACTTCATTGGGAAACTACTAGCTATACTGGGGCAACTATACTAGCTAATACTTTAAATTACAGTTAGCTCCGCCCTCATCCGGTCATGACCACGCCCATTTTTGCAGCGAAGCACGCCGCAGGTTGTGGCCACGCCCATTTTTAAGGGGGGGGGGGTGTCTCTTAATACCCAGCACCGGGTGCCAAATGCCCTAGGTACGCCACTGCACAGATGTGAACTTTCTCTTTGATAGAGAATCATTGCACAAACGCTTTCAGGGTGATTTTGAAAATCGCCAGCGCTTTAAAAAAATCTCAAAAATGCCCCTGGTGTGAACGATCCCTTATTCAGTTCAGTTTTTCTCTTAAGTTTTCTGTTAGATCATTTGTTTCCAATAACTTTTCAGCTTTACTGTCACAATTATTCTGAGTATTTTCTTCCTTGCTGGTGGCTTAAAGCGGAATATAACCCTGCATTTTAACTTTGCTCTAAAACATTATTTACAGCATATTATATGCAACCAGCATTTTTTTTTTACTAGACCAGCATTGGAATGGTTACACACAGAGCTTTAAAGTTCGAGGAAAGAACTGCTGAAGTTTAGATAGATACATTTCAGTAAACAAAATGTAGCAAGTGAGGAATGTTACACACTCTTTGGCTGTCCTCCAGCTCCTGCACAGTCAGAGAGTGAGTCACATTCCACAGTTGTTACATTTTGTTTTGCTTAAATGTATCTATGTAAGCTTCGGATGCTGCAGCAGTTCTCTCCAGGAACTTTAAAGAGAATCTGTACTCTAAAATTTTTACAGCAAAAAGCATACCATTCTATTCATTATGTTCTCCTGGCCCCCTCTGTGCTGTTTCTGCAATCCTGGCTTGTAATTGCCAGTTTTAAGCAGTGTTTACAAACAAACTAACCAGCTTGTGATAGGCTCACATAAGCAGAGTGTGTGAGTCATACAGAGCCTGCAGGGGGCCTGGAGGGGGTGTGTATAGCTTCTGCCAATCACAAGCAGCCCTGCACATTCCACACATTCCAGCTTAATGGTGGATACACACCATGCGTTTCCGCGTTCGATGCGTCCGTCGATACGCATTGATTCGATTATTTCCGACATGTCCGATTCAAGCTTCGATGGATCGTTAGGTCAATTTGCCATACTTTACATGGCAATCGACCTAAAAATCATCGAAATTCGTTTGGAAATGCTCTGAAATAATCGAATCCACGCGTATCGACGGACGCATTAGACGCGGAAACGCATGGTGTGTATCCAGCATTAGCCCGACTGTGCCGACAGAAGAAAACAGATTAGATCATATAACAGAGATAACACAGCCACTGTGCAATTAGGAAAGGCTGCAGTAAGCCAGAGCACATTAGAATAGGCAAAGGAACTTATAGGATAGAAGAACTAAGGATGGCCACTAATGATCCAATCTTTTTCATCCAATCTTACCATTTCTATGTAATATAAGGTAACTGCCTGAAGTATCCATTCAGTATATTCACTCAATTTACCCTTATACTACATAGATTTGGTAAGATTGGATGAAAAAGATTGGATCATTAGTGGCTACTATTAGACTGAAAATTTTGTTACAGAGGCCTCAATTCACTAAGCTTATCTCCTGTCCTTAATAACTCTTCTAGAGTTGTTACCATGGTGATAAGGCATGTAGTATTCAGGAAACATTTTACCTCAGACAAACATAATGGCCTCAATTCACTAAGCTTATCTCCTGTCTTTAATAACTCTTCTAGAGTTGTTACCATGGTGATAAGGCATGTAGTATTCAGGAAACATTTTACCTCAGGCAAACCTAATGTTAACTCTTCTGTCTTTAAGTTGACGCTTCAATCCTTAAAATAACTCCAGAGTTAAAGACAGGCTGTTTATTAACTGCATGTGAAAATAACTACAGAGGAGGTAAATTAAATACAGAAGAGGTAATGTAAGGAATGAAGAGATAAGATAACTCTCTCACTGTGTGGAGGTAAGTTTTCTCTTGCCTTATTATCTCCAGCATGATCTTAGTGAATCGAGGCCAATATGTTTCCTGAATACTACATGCCTTATCACCATGGTAACAACTCTAGAAGAGTTATTAAAGACAGGAGATAAGCTTAGTGAATTGAGGCCATTGTCTCTTTAAAGCTGTGTGTGTAACCCTTCCAATGCTGGTCTAGTAAAAAAAAAAATGCTGGTTGCATATAATATGCTGTAAATAATGTTTTAGAGCAAAGTTGAAATGCAGGGTTATATTCCGCTTTAAAATGCAATAGGAGAGAAATCGGAATCGCAGGACATGCAGCATTTTGGGAGTGTTTCCATTCTAATGAATTGTATAAGAGCAGAGAAATCGCTCCCAAAATCTCTATCACAAATCGTTAGCGCTTTGCGCTTTTTAGTGGGTTCCAGGCCTTAGTTATGTGAGACACATGCTGGGGTTTTGCTGACATTTTAAAACACAAGTAAAACTAGTCAGGCATTTGTAACAATTTTACATACTCTAAGGGCCTGTACACACTGCTGCGCTTGCACTTTTAAAATCGCATGCGTTTTTTAATCGCAAGGTCTTTTGAAAAATCATGAAAATCGTGAAGACCTGTAGACACTGGTGCAATGCGTTTTTTCTATTCTCATGTAGACATTTGTGATTTTAAATTTGTATGCAATTTTAAAAATGCAGCGCAAGCGCAGCAGTGTGTACAGGCCCTTAAAGAGACTGAAGCGAGAATAATTCTTGCTTCAGAGCTCATAGTTAGCCCCTGCTAAAACGCCGCTATCCCGCGGCTAAACGGGGGTCCCTTCACCCCCAAACCCCCCCCCCCATCCCGCAAAATCAACGACCAAATTGGTCGTAGATTTTGCTGCTCCTAGAGGCAGGGCTAACGGCTGCAGCCCTGCCTTACAGCGCGTCTATCAGCGGCACATCGCCGCCTCTCCCCCGCCCCTCTCAGCGAAGGAAGACTGAGAGGGGCGGGGGAGAGGCGGAGATACGCGCTGACAGACGCGCGTGGGGCAGGGCTGCGGCAGTTAGCCCTGTCTCAATCCGGAAGAGATCCCCGGCTGCTCGGAGGGGATTTGTGAGGTAAGGGACCCCCGTTTAGCGGCGCGATAGCGGCGGTTTAGCAGGGGCACACGTGCCCCTGCTAACTATGAGCTCTGAAGTGAGATTTATTCTCGCTTCAGAGTCTCTTTAAAGGTGGCCACACACACATCATACAATAAAAGAATCCAATTTTTAGCAATTCAATAAAAATGATCAGTTGTACAGAAAAATTGAAAGTTTTTTTTCTCATTCCTTCAAGAAATCTGATCAAATTTCCTGGTTTTATTCGATAAAAGAAGATCGGGAGTGGTGGATTTTTCTGATCAATTTATATGGAAAGTGAATGTGTGTGGTAGATCGTCAATTACTTGATGTACAGACCCAAACAATTTTTTTCTGAATTTTCAATTATTTTTTCATAATTATGGAAAAAAAGTGAACACACGTGTGTGTGGTCAGGGCCGGCCCTAGACTTTTTGCCGCCTGAGGCAAATTTTGATAAAATGGATTGCAATACTTACATTGAAAGGATATTTAAAAAAAAAATGTATGGTGTGTGGCCACCTTTAAGGTGCATACACACATCAGATCATAGTCTTTGGAAAACGAAAGATCACAGACCAATCTTACCACCATTCATGTAGTATGAGAGCCATACTCTACACAGTCTTTTCTATGGAGCTGAACTCCACATCAGACAGAAATCTTTGCAAGATGCTGCACACACAGATTCTGTACAGACACAAAAGATCAGTATCTGCAAAAGATCTGTTCCTGCCAAAGATCCGTTCCTGCAAATTGCAATAATAGTCTATGAGATCTGCAGATCATCATACATACATGATTTAACTGACATTCGTCTGCAGATCAGATCCACTAGGATGGATTTTCAGATTTGCAGATGATTGTCTGATCTGCAGATGAATGTCAGTTAAACAAGGTGTGTATGATGATCTGCAGATCTCATAGACTATCATTTCAATTTGCAGGAACGGATCTTTGGCAGGAACAGATCTTTTGCAGATACTGATCTTTTGTGTCTGTACAGCATCTGTGTGTGCAGCATCTTGCAAAGATTTTATCCGATGGGGAGTTCAGCTCCATAGAAAAGACTGAGAAGGTATGGCTCTCATACTACATGGAAGGGGGTAAAATTGGTCTGTGATCTTTCATTTTCAAAAGACTATGGCCTGATATGTGTATGTGGCCAAAGACTATGGTCTGATGTGTGTATGAGCCTTTAGTCAGGATGTTGGACAGAATGATATTGAGTGAAGGTGCATACACACATCAGACCATAGTCTTTGAAAAATGAAAGATCACAGACCAATTTTACCCCCTTCCATGTAGTATGAGAGCCACACCTACACAGTCTATTCTATGGAGCTGAACTCCCCATCAGATAGAAATCTTTGCAAGATGCTGCACACAAAGATGCTGTACACATTCAAAAGATCAGTATCTGCTAAAGATCTGTTCCTGCCAAAGATCCGTTCCTGCAAAATGCATTCATAGTCTATGATATCTGCAGATCATCATACACACCTTGTTTAACAGACATTCATCTGCAGATCAGACAATCGTCTGCAGATCTGAAGATCAATCCTGGTGGATCTGATCTGCAGATGAATGTTTGTTAAACAAGGTGTGTATGATGATCTGCAGATCTCATAGACTATGAATGCAATTTGCAGGAACGGATCTTTTGCAGATACTGATCTTTTGTGTCTGTACAGCATCTGTGTGTGCAGCATCTTGCCAAGATTTTTTTCTGATGTGGAGTTCAGCTCCATAGAATAGACTGTGTAGGTGTGGCTCTCATACTACATGGAAGGGGGTAAAATTGGTCTGTAATCTTTCATTTTCCAAAGACTATAGTCTGATGTGTGTATGAGCCTTTAGACCCACTAAAGACGTGCACTATTGGTCACCTGAAATGATTGACAATCTAGATGTGAGGTACCACCTAGAGATGGCTGGAGCTTCCTGTGCACCATGTGGGCTCAGTATCTAGACCAGGCATGGGCAAACTTGGCCCTCCAGCTGTTGAGGAACTACAAGTCCCACAATGCATTGCAGGAGTCTGACAGCCACAGTCATGACTCATAAAGGCAAATGCATTGTGGGATTTGTAGTTCCTTAACAGCTGGAGGGCCAAGTTTGCCCATGCCTGCTCTAGACAGTTCTTCTGGCATAAAGTCAAGTTCCATTTCATAGACCAAGGGCCAGTGCACACCAAAAAGCGCCTGCGTAGAAGCAGACGCTCAGTGCTTTTTGACGTGATTTTTGTAGGCGATTCTAGGCATGCACCGAGCGATTTTCTAATCATGCCTAGCGATTTTTGGAGCGTTTTTTATTTTTTATTACAGTAGAGCTGTAGCTGAATAGCTTCTGTAGCAAAAACGCTTGGAGAATCACTCTGATCTAGCACTTTTCAGAGTTATTTCCCACTTTCCTATACATTTGGGCAGAATCGCCTCAGAAATCAGCAGAAATGCTGCAGGACCCACGTTTGCGTTCGGGATAAAGCACATCGCTCGGGTGTGATCCATCCCATTCAAATACATTAGCCAAGCGCTTTTCAAAGCACTGGTATTTTTAAAAACGCTCAGAAGCGCTCTTGGTGTGCACCAGCCCTCAGATAGACTGTAGATTATATGATCTGAAGGGACTGCTAATGTTTTAATTACTTCTGCATTTAATGCTGGGTACACAGGATTTTCTGCTCGATCCACGGAATCAATCGGGATCGATTCGATTATTTCCGACATGTTAGATTCGGTTTCACTCGAGACAGCCATCGATTTTGCGTACTTATCATGCAAAATCGACGGCTGTATCGAATGAAACCGAATCGAACATGCTGGAAATAATCGATCAATCCCGATTGATCCCGTGGATCGAGCAGGAAATCGCAACGTGTGTACCCAGCATAAGACAAGCGGTCCACAGCATACTAGCATACTAGGTAATGCAGAAAACCTAGGGGTTGATTCACTATAACAAATAGCGAGCATTACCTCTTGTAATGCTCGCTATCTCCTTTTGCTCCCCTTACTGCACGCTTAGCGTGTTTTATCAGAGTTAACATGCCTTATCAGAGTAGCATAGCTTGGCAGCCTATTTAGCCAATCAAAGTGCGGGGATAATGGCCTCAATTCACTAAGCTCATGCTGGAGATAATAAGGCAAGAGATAACTTACCTCCACACAGTGAGAGAGTTATCTTATCTCTTCATTCCTTAAGTTACCTCCTCTGTAGTTAGGTTACCTCCTCTGTAGTTAATTTACCTCCTCTGTAGTTAATTTACCTCCTCTGTAGTTATTTTCACCCGCAGTTAATAAACAGCCTGTCTTTAACTCTGGAGTTATTTTAAGTATTAAAGAGTTAACTTAAAGACAGAAGAGTTAACTTTAGGTTTGCCTGAGGTAAAATGTTTCCGGAATACGACATGCCTCATCACCATGGTGATCACTATAGAAACGTTATTAAAGACAGGAGATAAGCTTAGTGAATTGAGGCCAATGTCCTTTAACCACTTCAGTCTACAGTGTTGTTTCACCTTATGCATCCGAGCAACTTTCACCTCCCATTCATTCGCCAATAACTTTATCACTACTTATCACACTGAAATGATCTATATCTTGTTTTTTCCGCCACCATTTAGGCTTTCTTTGGGTGGAACATTTTGCTAAGAATTATTTTATTTTAAATCCATTTTAACAGGAAGATTAAGAAAGAAATGGAAAAAAATCATTATTTCTCAGTTTTTGGCCATTGTAGTTTGAAATTAATACATGCTACCATAATTAAAACCCATGTATTTTATTTTCCCATTTGTCCCGATTATTACACTGTTAATATGTCCATATGTCCCTTTCACAATGTATGGCCCCGATACTTTATTTGGAAATAAAGGTGCTTTTTTTTCTATTTGCGTCCATCACTATTTGCAAGCTTATAATTTAAAAAATTATAGTAATATACTCTCTTGACATGCATATTAAACAAGTTCAGACCCTTAGGTAACTATTTAGGTTTTTTTTTTTAATTGTAATTTTTATTAAATTTTATATGGGTAATTTTTGGTGTGGGAGGTAAACAGCTAATTTTAAATGTAATAATGTGTTTATTTAATAAAAAATGTATCTGGATGTAGTTTTACTATTTGGCCACAAGATGGCCACAGTTAAAAAATATTTTTGTAGTCCTGGAAGCAAACGCTCTCGCTTCCAGGAACCATAAGGAGGACGGGAAACTTTTTTTTTTGTATCAGAAAGACCGCGGCCTCTGATAAGAAGCCGTCAGTTTTTCTGCCGGGGACTTAGATCAATGAATGGGAACAATGTTCCCATTCATTGACCCCGGGGGGTAACGGAAGGCGGCAGGACAGGCTATCAGATAGATCGAAGTGGTTAAAGCGATTGGACCCGCAGGGGCTCAGGGCAGGACGAGTAGAGCTCTCATCATTGCCAATTAGCAGGCATAAGTTTGTAGCGCTCGCTATGCTACTCTGATAAGGCATGCTAACTCTGATAAGGCACGTCAACTCTGATAAAAGTAAGTTAAGCAAAAGGATATAGTGAGCGTTACAGGAGGTATTGCTTACTATTTGTAATAGTGAATCAACCCCCATGTGTTTTCTTTACAGTGCATTTTTTATTTTGGTGCATTTTTGCATGTGTTTTGCAATTGCAGTTCACGTTTATTATTTTCCCTCTGTCATTTGAGTAAAATACAGTATCATATTTTAAAAAAAAAAGTATGAAAAAATGCATTTCTCTGCATCTCCATTGAGTTACAATGGGCTCTATTCATAAACCATTACCGCAAGTTTTCCGCTCAAAACAGCGGATTTTCTCGTCCATTTAGCAAAGTGGGCATTCATAAAAGCTGTTCCCGCATGAAAATCTACAATCCCCCAGCAGAGCGAGAAATTTCCGCCTTCTCCAGTGTTTTTCTAGATTAATCTAGAAAAAAGTAACAAAATGGCCATTCATAAAGTTTAGAGGAAGCGGTATGTGGACGGGAAATACCGCTTCCTCTGATTTTGCGGATTACATACAAGTGAATGGGACAGACCTCCCAGAGAGAGCAGTGCACGGAGGGACTCTGCCGGCTGAAGTGTTTCCGCATGCCTTCCGACAGCTTACCGCCAGCTTTCAGCGGGAGATCTCCGCTCTTGCATCGCAGCTTTCAAGATTTTTTTGAATGACCACCCAGAAGTGTAAAATACCGCTGCGGTATTTTACCTCCAGGAGTTTTCCAGCCACATCTTTTTTATGAATAGAGCCCAATATGTGTGTTTTTTTAAAATGTAGCAGCAAGCTGTGTATTTTCAAAAAGGCACACTGTACAATATATATGTTTTTACATGTGGCCCATAGACTTTCATTAGCAGCAAAAACGCATGCATTATCCGCAACGCTAGCGCTTCTGCTTAGTGTGTTCCCAGCCTGAGAGACAAGACCTTGTGTACTGTAGAGCAGACCAAAAGCCCTTTGTAAAACTGTGCTTGCTAGACTACCTGTCTAGGGTGTAGGAAGCACTATAGCATTGATTATAAGGCAGTAGAAATTACAATTAAGAATAACCCACGTGAAAATGATTGTTTACCTTATCAGGCATTACCTTAAAGTGGATCCGAGATGAACTTTTACTCATTGCATAATTGTGTTCCTTTCCTATAGTTTATAGGGCATTCCTCAAGCCAAATACTTTTTTGTTTTTGTTTTAACACTCTAATTCCCTATAAACTAAACAAGCCCCGCCCACAGGTTTTCAGAGAGCCAAGGCACTTTCAGACAGTAGCAAGGGCTCATGGGAGCTCAGTCTGGGCAGGAGGAGGGGGAGTTATTACTTGCCAGAGATTTCAGAGGCAGAAGGGAGGAGGAGGGGGGGATTAGGTTTTTTTGCTCAAGATGCAGATAAGCCTGCCTCTGTGTAATGTTTACAAGCAACATGGCTGCTGTCATTGTATCACAGGAAGAAATAATCATATTCTATTGAAGCTGTTTGCAGATAGATATGCTGTGTAAGATATAGACAAGTTACTTGTTATAGTTAGTTTTTCATCTCGGATCCGCTTTAAAACACTTGTGGCTGGATAGTGTAATGGTTAAGGGCTCTGCCTCTGACATGGGAGACCAGGGTTCGAATCTCGACTCCGCCTGTTCAGTAAGCCAGCACTAATTCAGTAGGAGACCTTCGGCAAGTCTCCCTAACACTGCTACTGCCTATAGAGCGCGCCCTAGTGGCTGCAGCTCTGGCGCTTTGAGTCCGCAAGGAGAAAAGCGCAATATAAGTGTTTGTCTTTTTTGTCTTTTTAACAGTTGTTTTGCTGACCAGTGTTGGATGGGTGTATGAGCCCTGACACTTAAAGGGACTCAGAGCTCAAAATATTAAAAATATTTATACATACCTGAGGCTTCTTCCAGCCCCATCCACTTGGATCGCTCCCACGCCGCCGTCCTCCGCTGTCCGCAGCTTCGGGAACTGGGTCCCTGCACTTCCGTCAGTCGGCTCCAGTTTACGCAGGAGAAGTGCGCCTTCTACGTAACTCTCCAGTGGCTGCTGGAGAGATACGCAAAAAGCGCACTTCTTCTGCATAGACTGGAGCCGACTGACGTGACGGGACCCGGTTCCCGAAGCTGCGGACAGCGGAGGCGTGGGAGCGACCTTAGCGGATGGGGCTGGAGGAAGCCCCAGGTATGTATAAATATCTTTTTAATATTTTGAGCTGTGGTACATTTTAAAGTGGGTCCAAACCTACAGCATACAATTTAAAGTCTTTATTCCACATTTAATTCATGAAGAAATTCACTGCTCTGCATTTGTTTAGCCAGATCAAAGTGTCTTAGCTTTAGCAGCTGTAAATAGACTGCAGACGCTCTGGCTGGCTGGTCCTCTATACAGTCAACACTGAGGCTTAACCCTTTGAGCGCCCCCTAGAAAGTGAAACTAAGTTAAAATGTAGGTTTGTTTTTTTTTAAGATTTTTATAAGTTGTAATGAAGAATTTCTTTCCATAAAGGTTATCGTGGCTGATCTGTTAGAGCAGAGAGGAAATTCTGAGTATAGTTCCACTTTAAAATGTATCTGTGATTTTATACTTTGGTTTGAATAAGCCTTTTGGTTTTTCAGGTGTTCCCCCGCTCTTACTGCTCTATCATGGAGACCACTGGCCCCCTCATCCACGTGGACTTCCCAGACATAGCTAGCTCCCTCCTGGAGAGCCTCAACCAGCAGCGTATGGAAGGGAAGCTGTGTGATGTGTCCATCCATGCACAAGGCCGAGTTTTCCGTGCCCATCGGGCGGTGTTGGCTGCTTCTTCTCCATACTTTCACGACCAGGTCCTGCTCAAGGGGATGAGCTACGTGGTCCTGCCTGGTGTGGTGGACCCAGGGGCCTTTGAAGCTGTGCTTTGTGCTGCCTACACTGGTCGTCTAACGATGCTGGCTGACGAGATCGTTAACTACCTGACAGTTGGCAGCGTCCTGCAGATGTGGCACGTTGTGGACAAGTGTTCTGAGCTTCTGAAAGAAGCCCGTGCCAACAGCAGTTTCAGTAGTGTGGAAGGATCTGGAAGCAGCATTAATGTCCCCACACCACAGAAGCCTCACTCTGGTAGAGCCAGCGAAAACCAGTCTCCCAGCAGCAGCAACTACTTTAGCCCACGGGAGGCACCACAGGAACTTTGTGCAGAGCGGAGTAGGAGGAAGAGCGAAGTAGCCAGTGAGGCAGCAGAAGAAGCTAGTGTGGAAGAAGATCAAGAAGGTGGTGAGGCCTCTGTTGCAAGCTGCTCCAGTTACCGGCGGCCTAGCATTGTACCGCAAAGGCACTGGGTGTATGTGAAGAAGGAACGCCCTCACCAAGGGCTGCTATTGACCTGTGAAGGTGAGGAAGAAGAAGATGAGGATGAGCTTGAGGAAGATGAAGAGGAGGAACAGTTGAGCATTAGTGATGTCCGCACTCTCAATGCTCCCGAGGAGCAGGTGAACTTCTGTGAACCTTCAGACGGCATGCCTTATGAGGAAGGAGCAGCTGCCAGCTCAGGATACCCACAGGGTCCTCCGCTTCTGCCTCTGGACATGCAAGGAAACCAACTGCTGGTGCTACCTTCCGGTCATGGGGCAGCTGGGCAAGGAGGCTCCGGCTCAGCTCAAGGAGAGAGTGGCAAAATCTTCCTATGCCACTGTGGCAAAGCCTTTTCTCACAAGAGCATGCGGGACCGCCACGTCAATATGCACCTTAACCTGCGCCCCTTCGATTGCCCCGTCTGTGGGAAGAAGTTCAAGATGAAGCATCACCTCACGGAACACATGAAAACGCACACAGGCGTCAAACCGTACGAGTGCGAGGTGTGCGCCAAGAAGTTCATGTGGAGGGACAGTTTCATGAGGCATCGCGGGCAATGTGAGAGGAGGCACAGGGCAGAGGCGGGAGGAGGGGGAGCAGCAGTAATATCCCCACACCACAGAGGCCTCACTCTGGTAGAGCCAGTGAAAACCAGCGAGGCTCCAGCCGTGTAACGCAGGCTAGGGGCGGAGCATGGAGGCAGAGGGGTGGCGAGAGGTACAGACTGTTCCAGAAGGATACAAGATGGAGGGTTTTGGAGACTGAAGAACCTAATGCATGATAGTCTGGAGAATAGGACAGTTGAGTGTTGGAGATAGGAATGCTCCAACTCTCTGCCAAAGACCAAAATGGAGATAGTATTGCACTTATAGTTGTATTATTGCTTTAATTTTAAGCCCTCCTTCAGTTAACTGTAATGCACTGGGTCTTATTTGCTGAAATTTAATGTGCTAGCATGTTCTGCTATTAGGTGGCAGAAGATTGCAACTCTCTGGGGTTAGATTGGATCATCTCAAGGTTTCCAAAAATCACATGCATACTCCCAAAATGAGAAAAAGTATTTATTACAAACAGGGATGGTCAATGAGAGTTGTTGCAGCATTATGCAAATTTTGTATGCAAATTTAAGCAGCTTGAACATGAACCAATCAAATCCTGCTGAGGTAAAATTCGATTGGTCCATTTTCAAGCTGCACAAATTTGCATACAAAATTTGCATAAACCTGTATCAACTCAATTATTTGCATCTTATTGACCATCCCTAATTACAAACGCAACATGTCCTTCAGTTATTAACTTTATTAGCAGCTTCAATAGAGTCCTCTCGTTTGAGATAAGTGCACTTGCAGCAGAATTAGTTGTGCTATAATTGTTGTGGAATGCTTTGATCTGGCCCTGCTAACATAAAATCCAGAAACTGAAAGCAGGCCTCTCTCATTGTCTTGCACTGCCCCCTAGTGACAAGTGGCCATAAATACACATTACAGCAGTACTAATTAGAAGCTAGGAAATCTAACAAAGAAAAAATGTGCTGAAATAAATTGGCCTGGAGCACTTGCAAGCCTCTAAATAAATTGGCTGCTAAAGGGTTAAAGAAGTTTTTTTTTGTTTTGCTGCGTTTGACTTCACGTGACTTCAGTTGGTCAAACAGTAATTAAGTGGCTTTTCAACAACTCTTGTTATGGTCCAATAATGTGAACGGTTGTAAGCTTTTGCACGTAATATCCAATTATTTTTATTTATTGCAGGTCCGCAAGTCAGGTCCAGTGTATTTCACTAACATATTCCTGTTTTCTGTAGAGAAAGTCACTGATGTTTGTCAAACTGTCTTTTGTGCAGAAGTCCTTTGCCAAGAAATGGACCGCAAGTCTGGCGACCGATAGGTTGTATGGATTAGTACAGAAGTTAGATATCTGGTCTGATCATGCACTGAACATATGCCTAATCCTAATTCCTGCGTTTTATGGAGATCAGTTCCTGCATGGGAGGATAGAGTTTTTGGCTTTTTATCTCCTGCAGCCAATCGCTGTTGCATTCCCATTGCAGGAGGTCTTCTGATCTTATCACCTCTCCATCGGAAAGAACTTGCCCGCTTGTATCAACCAAGTATATGTGTCTGTTTCATAGTCTAATGTCTGTTCCAGGCAGCAAAGTTAACATTATCTGAGGGTTGGTCTACACGTTACAGAAGCCAAAGGGATGAAAAGTGTTCACCAGTCTCGGAATTCATCTTGCGATGACCATCCAACTTCCATTACACTAACAGCAATATACTGACCTCAGCCTTCGTTTGAGCCTCCACGTAATTCTGGCCCCTATAAGCCAAAGACACAAACTGCCCCACTCTTCTTTGACGTTCCTCAGAGTTCTTGGGCAGCTATAGAGAAAACTGAACAACTGCTTTTAACGCTGAGTTTCTCATCCATGATGGACATGGCTTCACCTAACCTAGGTTGTAACAGATGGGGCAGATGGATGGACCTCTCTGTCCTTGTGTGAACAAGGTACGACAGCTTCCCAGCCAAGGAGAATAATGGCAAAGCAACTCTTGTACAGTATTTTAATTTCTCGGGCAGAGTACGTAAACTCTACATTACTCCTCAAATACCGAACCTGTGGTCCGAACAAGCTAATCCTACTTCCTTTGAAGATTTGCCCTTATCTTGAAGGCATGGGGGAGATGGTTGTGAACATGGGACTAGGGGCAGAGCGAATAAACCTATTTAAAGCTAACCTGTCAGGATGGAGAGAAATAGAAGCTGCCATTGTCGACTTATTTCCCTGAAGGATCCAGAAGGGTCATTTATTTGAAACACGTATGCAGGTCAGGTGTTTGTGACACTTTGATTGCATGCCTGTTCCGGATCAGTGGGTAAGTAGTGAAGTTAAAGGATAAGGATGAGAGCCTCAGAGCTTGCACCTTAAAGGCAGCATACGCTTTCTTTCTCTGGACAAGATCCCCGCAAAGCATATTTGCAGACAGGATAAAGACGCAGGTAAAGAAGTCCCGGCACTAAGGGATAACGTCCAGTAACCAGTGTCTGCTGTCCCTAAAGTATAGTAGTATATACAAAACCATACTCATTTGTGGGTAGCATTGCATGATGTGTAATGGCTAGTGTGTGATCCAAAGGCTGGCTTCTGGTCCTGGGGAAGGCCCGAAACATGGAAGAAAACTGCATTCTCACAACATCCTTAGGGCTCTTTCACACTAGAGGCCTTTTTCGGCGTTTTACCGCCACGGCCATAGTCAGCCTTTTTCGGCGTTTTACCGCCACGGCCATAGTCGGCCTTTTTTGGCGTTTTACCGCCACGGCCATAGTCGGCGTTTTCATTTTACCTTTCACAATTAATGCCGCGTTTTTGAGCGTTGCGTTTTGAAGCTCCCTGGCGCTTTTTTAGGGCTGACTGCGGCGTTTCTCATTTCATTGATTATCATGTATTGGTGTTAAAACGCCCTCAAAACGTCTTCAAAACGCACCAAAACACTGACAGCCAAAGGCAGCGTTTTGGCCTTTTCTACCGCTGGCTCTAGTGTGAAAGAGTCCTTATTAACAGATGCTGGGCCCTGCTTGTGGACCTTCTCCAGAGCTGGAGATCACAGGAGAGCATAAGAGATTCTGCAAACTTGGCCTGCGTTTTTGAATCGTTATTAGGTCATAAAGAAAGGGTTATCACCCAATAGCATATAGTTAAAGGTCTATACCAGACATACATTCTGAGACTTGCATAGTCACTCCCTACCTCTCTAAGTTCCTTCATTAAGCGTTTAAGTGCCTGCTCTGGAGTCCATACAGTGAGGCTCCTGCAACACAGACTGTCTGTGCTATAAGCTGGAATCTTCTTTCAGAGATTCACTCTGTGCCCTGCCCACTTCCTGTCTGTCTAAATAGCAGGGATGATGCAATCGGTGGAGCTGCAGAAGCCCCTCCCACAGACCAGTAGAACGGACCCGTGCTCGGTCCTAGTCAGGTGACTAGAATTTCAGCCCAGACATGTTGGCTGCAAAGGTTACTTTTTACACACATAAAAAAAAGATACCATCTGAGGCCTCTGATTAATTAAATGTCAGTGGTGTTTTTAGATCCATACCTGGTAGATGATTGTTATATAAAAACATGCCAAGTTTGCACAATCTTCTATGTTTTCTAGCAAAACCTTAGTTAGTCCAGCTTTCAGCACTATATATGGGGCATTTCTCTCCTTTTTAGAGGTTTTTACTATTTAAGTAATCTGCATATTTTTCTATGTTCAGTCTTAAAATGTTTTTTTATGTAAAGGGAATATATATATACAGGTCCTTCTAAAAAAATTAGCATATTGTGATAAAAGTTCATTATTTTCTGTAATGCACTGATAAACATTAGGCTTTCTATATTTTAGATTCATTACACAATTGAAGTAGTTCAAGCCTTTTATTGTTTTAATATTGATGATTTTGGCATACAGTTTATGAAAACCCAAAATTCGTATCTTAAAAAATGTGCATATTATGAAAAGGTTCTCTAAACGAGCTATTAAACTAATCATCTGAATCAACTAATTAACTCTAAACACCTGCAAAAGATTCCTGAGGCTTTTAAAAACTCCCAGCCTGGTTCATTACTCAAAACCGCAATCGTGGGTAAGACTGCCGACCTGACTGCTGTCCAGAAGGCCATCATTGACACTCTCAAGCAAGAGGGTAAGACATAGAAAGAAATTTCTGAACGATTAGGCTGTTCCCAGAGTGCTGTATCAAGGCACCTCAGTGGGAAGGAAAAAGTGTGGCAGAAAACACTGCACAACGAGAAGAGGTGACCGGACCCTGAGGAAGATTGTGGAGAAGGACCGATTCCAGACCTTGGGGGACCTGCGGAAGCAGTGGACTGAATCTGGAGTAGAAACTTCCAGAGCCACCGTGTACAGGCGTGTGCAGGAAATGGGCTACAGGTGCCGCATTCCCCAGGTCAAGCCACTTTTGAACCAGAAACAGCAGCAGAAGCGCCTGACCTGGGCTACAGAGAAGCAGCACTGGACTGTTGTTCAGTGGTCCAAAGTACTTTTTTCGGATGAAAGCAACTTTTGCATGTCATTCGGAAATCAAGGTGCCAGAGTCTGGAGGAAGACTGGGGAGAGGGAAATGCCAAAATGCCTGAAGTCCAGTGTCAAGTACCCACAGTCATTGATGGTCTGGGGTGCTATGTCAGCAGCTGGTGTTGGTCCACTGTGTTTTATCAAGGGCAGGGTCAATGCAGCTAGCTATCAGGAGATTTTGGAGCACTTCATGCTTCCATCTGCTGAAAAGCTTTATGGAGATGAAGATTTCATTTTTCAGCATGACTTGCACCTGCTCACAGTGCCAAAACCACTGGTAAATGGTTTACTGACCATGGTATTACTGTGCTCAATTGGCCTGCCAACTCTCCTGACCTGAACCCCATAGAGAATCTGTGGGATATTGTGAAGAGAAAGTCGAGAGACGCAAGACCCAACACTGGATGAGCTGTAGGCCGCTATCGAAGCATCCTGGGCCTCCATAACACCTGAGCAGTGCCACAGGCTGATTGCCTCCATGCCACGCCGCATTGAAGCAGTCATTTCTGCAAAAGGATTCCCGACCAAGTATTGAGTGCATAACTGAACATAATTATTTGATGGTTGACTTTTTTGTTTTAAAAACACTTTTCTTTTATTGGTTGGATGAAATATGCTAATTTTTTGAGATAGGAATTTTGTGTTTTCCTGAGCTGTATGCCAAAATCATCAATATTAAAACAATAAAAGGCTTGAATTACTTCAGTTGTGTGTATTTGAATCTAAAATATATGAAAGTCTAATGTTTATCAGTACATTACCGAAAATAATGAACCTTTATCACAATATGCTAATTTTTTGAGAAGGACCTGTATACACATATATATATATATATATATATATATATATATATATATACATATATATATATATATATATATATATATATATAGTGTGTGTTATTAATGTATCCGTTTTACTTATTTATTACTGGTAGATCTATGAAAACATTATCAGTTTTTTTAATAAGGAAAAGATAAAATGTTACAAGTGACTTATGTGCTTGGAGCGCCACCTGCTGGCGGGATTGGAAAAGTTTTGTGAATAGAAATGCATCTTGTTTTACTGCTGTTGAGTCTCTGACATTACAAGGTACAAATCTCCAGACTTAGGGGGCTTGTTTATAAAAGAGTGAAGTTAAGCTCTTTGTGTCACTTGTCATTACGACTTAAAGAGACACCAAAGCGGAAAAAAATGATGTAATGATTTGTATGTGTAGTTCAGCTATGAAATAAAACATTAGGAGCAGAGACATAAGTCTAATATTGTTTCCAGTACAGGAAGAGTAAAGACACTCCAGTTGTTATCTATGCAAAAGAGCCATTGAGCTCCACGACTTTCAAAGTCGCAGAGAGCTCAGTCTTCTGAAGCTTGTCATCTCAACTTCCAGTCACTGTATCGTCTTTTTCTCTACAGGAGGACAGTTCAAAAGTTCACTGGCCTGCTCTGTAAAATAAATTAGAATGCCGAGTAGTGTGTAAACTGCAAATATTAGAGAATGATGCAATGTTATAAAAATAAACAAAAACACTATATAAATGATAGATAAGTGACAGTGCTGCTTTCTGTCTGGTCAAGCTGAAGTGATATTATTAGAAACTAGCCAACCCGCGTCGTAGCATACGCCGCATCTATCTATCTAATAGAGTACGTGCCTCAACCTTGAAGCAAGAAGAAGTAGGCTTTCCATGAGAAAATGTATGCGTGCTCAAACACCAAGTTTAACCCTAGCAAGTCTGGCTTTGCAAATCCGGCCTAATTGGCTATTTATGAGGCAATGCTCATGCAAATATGCATTTGCTTTCGCATGCCAAACTATGCAGGGTCAAAAAACCAATACTGCAAAGTGCTCTCTCGCTGCCTGGGAACCACAGCGGCACCCCGGAGTGGGAGGCTGGGTGGCGCAGCTGCCCCCCCCCCCCCCCAAGCGTGGCCAGCGCTGGGGAGAGCCGTCCGCACCCACCTCCTAATATTAAAAACAGCCACTTACCTTAACGTCCATTGGGTTCTGCTACATGCGCATTAATTTTCTCATGGAAAGCATTTTGTGCAGTTTGTATCCTTTGGAGGCAGGTGGTGGATGGCTTGCTCCGGTGGTGTGAACCCTGGAGTGAGTGCGCCTGTCCTCCCCCCCCCCCCTCCCCCCTCTGGAGTGCTGTATGTGAGCCAGCCCTGAGCTCTAAAGCTCGGGGTGACCCATGCTTCTCTCCTTTCTCATGTGGTGCCCCCAAATTAATGCGCATGTAGCAGAACGCAATGGACGTTAAGGTAAGTGCCTGTTTTTAATATTGGGAGGTGGGTGCAGACGGCTCTCCCCGGCGCTGGCCAAACTTGAGGGGGGGTCGTCCACGCCACCCAGCCTCCCCCTCTGGGGTGCCGCTGTGGTTTCCAGGCAGTGAGAGAGCCTGGGACCCTGCGGTCCCCCCAGTTGTATAAAAAGGGGGCATTGGGAATCCTCCCCGTTGCGCTCTGGAGGCCTGGAGCACACCAAAAACTGCTAGCAGATCCGCAAAATGCTAGCAGATTTTGAAACGCTTTTTCTTATTTTTCTGTAGCATTTCACCTAGCATTTTGCGGTTTTGTAAAGCGTTTTTGGTGTAGTAGATTTCATATATTGTTACAGTAAAGCTGTTACTGAACAGCTTCTGTAACAAAAACGCCTGCAAAACCGCTCTGAACTGCCGTTTTTCAGAGCGGTTTGCGTTTTTCCTATACTTAACATTGAGGCAGTAACGCATCCGAAATCCAAAAAAATGCCTCACCTCGGGAGTATGCGTTTCAGCAAAACGCCTCCCACTCTGGTGTGCACCAGCCCATTGAAATACATTACCCAAGCATATCCGCAGCCGCAAGTGGATCGCAAAACGCTGCCGAACCGCTCTGGTGTGCACTAAGCCGGATAGTGCTAATGTAGCATGTAGCAGGGTGACTGCTTTTTGTGGTATTGGTTTGTGCATGCATTTGCATGAGCATTGCCTCATGAATATCCAATTAGGCCAGATTTGCAATGTCAGACTTGCTAGGGTAAGGCCTCTTTTCCATGGACTGTGAATAGGCAGTGAAATGGCTCTCAAACTCTCACAACTGCTCACTGCTGCCTGGTAACTGCTCGCTGCTGCCTGGTAACTGCTCGCTGCTGCCTGGTAACTGCTCGCTGCTGCCTGGTAACTGCTTGTTGCTGCCTGGTAACTGCTCACTGCTGACTGATAACTGCTTGCTGCTGCCTGGTATCTGCTCACTGCTGCCTGGTAACTGCTTGCTGAGCACACAGCTCAACAGTCCGTGGAAAAGAGGCCTTAAACTTGGTGTTTGATCACGCATAAATTTTCTCATGCAAAGTACTTCTTCTTCTTGTTTGAAGGTTGAGGCACTTAGTCTATTATATATATAGATGGTTGTCATTATATCCTGAAATTGAGACCTAGAGCTTTTTTTTCCAGCTTCTTTCTGCCTTTGGTCCTTTTGAAAATATCAGGTCAAAGAAATGCACTGCTGGCTTCTGTGAGTGCTTATCTCTTATCTACACCACTATCACGGCCCCTCCTCTGCTGTTATTTTCTTTTATACAATACCAGTTGCCTGTCAGCTCTGCTGATATCTGTGGCTGCAGTAGTGTCTGAATCACACACCTGAAACAAGCATGGGGCTAATCTAGCCAGACTTCAGTCAGAAACATCTGATCTGCTGCATGCTTATTCAGGGTCTATGGCTAAAAGTATTAGAGGTAGAGGATGAGCAGGACAGCCAGGCAATGTGCATTGTTTAAAAGGAAATAAACATGTCAGCCTCCATATCTCTCTCACCCCGTGTTCCCTTTAACAACCCCTAAGTGGCTGGAAATTAAGTTGTATTGTGCGCTGTGGACTTACAGTATAATTACTTCATGGCATTAAAACAAGGATGTTGTCTTCAGTCAGAGCTTACCAGTTTCACCAGTAGGGGGAGCTCCAAAAATAAAACATTTTAATATTTAATATTTTCCTCCTTAAAAAAAAATAAATTGTTTTGAATACTGCACTTTATAAATAAGTAAAACAGAAACTGGGAGAACTCACTTTACATTCCCTTTAACAGATCAGTCTGCTCATATGTGATGTTCTGGGGGGGGCTCTGGTGGGCGGAGTCACCCTCCCCAGGACTTTCCCCACATTTTGGAGTTGTGAATCTACCTGCGGTCTGTCGGGGTGTTTAGTAATGTTGGGAGTCGGCTGGCAATCCTGGAGACTTGAGATGTCACAAGGGGGAAATGATCAATGAAATGCAAATAATTTCATGTAAATTAAATGCCATTTGAAACTGGACCAGAAGCTGCATATGAAGTTGTAATGTGTACAGCGCTCCCACTGTGTGGCACAGATCAACCAATATCCGTGTGCAACATGCACAGCCCTATGTCACACAGAAAAATGGCACACACTATATAGTATATATCTAGCACAGAGTCCAGTTGGCCATTATAATTACAGTCCACTCCACATTCCAAATTTGTTATGCAGCCAGGTATTCAAATTTTAGGAACAGTTCCACAATTAATAGTTATACTCTCACCGATGTCCAGAGGCTGATAACATGAATATATGTAATATAGAATACCAGTGAGGGCCCTGATGAGTCATACGTGACGAAACCGGTAGGGCGTGGCCTCAGGCGCGACGGCAGTAGAGACGCAGATGTCAGAGAGCGGATGAGGACGTTTCATATATGATATGCGCATATCTTTTTTACACATGTGAGTGCAATTTTATGTTTTTATAAGTCATAATAAACGGAATTCTGCTATGGAAGCTTCTGTTCTGAGTTTTTAAGGAGGAAATAGCCGGCATAAGTGGAAGTCTATCAATGAATGGTACCCAAAGCGCAGATGCTGGTCTGAACACGGTCAGCCAAAAAATCTGGTGAGCGCTTATATGTTCACTTGGTGATGTGGTAGCATGTACACGGAGGAAGCCAATGTTTAATAAGGGCCCTCACTGGTGAAAGGAGTCACTTAGCATTATTGTCAAACTGGATTAGGGCCTGTACACACTGCTGCGCTTGCGTTGCGTTTTTAAAAACGCATGCGTTTTTAAAAACGCAAGGTCTTTTGAAAAAGAATGAAAATCGTGATGACTTGTACACACTGGTGCGCAAACGCAGTGCCTGCTGCGCTTTTTTAAGCGCAGCGCATTAAAAACACATGCGCTTGCGTTTTTGCCTGCGTTTTTCAGAAGTCAGTATCCCAGAAGACTCTGCAATCTCCTGATTCCTGTTGAAATGTAAACTAGAAAAAAAACAAAGGATTCTTTAGCCAATCAGCAATTACAAGAAAAACGCAAACGCACAAAAAACGCAGGCAAAAGCGCATGCGTTTTTAAAACTACAGGCACTTTAAAAACGCATGCGCTTGCGTTTTTGCCTGCGTTTTTCAGTGTGTACAGGCCCTTACGCTATGTGCTTTGCCTTTTTTCTTCTGAGTTGCATATAGGGAGAAGCCTGTGTTGGAAAGCTGATACGTAGATAAGTACACGAGCGAGTTTGCTGATATTCATGTTATCAGCCTCTGGACATCGGTGAGAGTATAACTATTAATTGTGGAACTGTTCCTAAAATTTGAATACCTGGCTGCATAACAAATTTGGAATGTGGAGTGGACTGTAATTATAATGGCCAACTGGACTCTGTGCTAGATATATACTATATAGTGTGTGCCATTTTTCTGTGTGACATAGGGCTGTGCATGTTGCACACGGATAGTGGTTGATCTGCGCCACACAGTGGGAGCGCTGTACACATGACAACTTCACTTTTTGAGGGAGGTGATACCCCCAGCGTGTATAGCGATCCACTGAGGTGGTTTCATTGCTATTATTCTGTCATACAATACTAGTCAGGTATAAGAGGAGCGCCCATACCACATAAGTTTAGAAGCTGCATATGATTTACATGAAATTTGAATGTTAGATGAACCTATTTGCATCTCATTAACCATCTCTAGCCAGGAACAAGCACTACTCTTTCAGCCGTGTTTCCTTGGTTCACTTGGCCCCTTGTACTGGGCATGTGCGGGTTGTGGACTCGTGCATGCTCAGTATAAACGCACTCATCACCACTGGGGCTATACTGCGGCAACACAGCTCAAGACAGCGCAGGTCCGGGCCAATGGGTCAGCGCCACATAATTTCACTCCATTCTCTCAGTACAGAAGTACGTTAACATTTTACTGAAAAATACCTCTTGCATTAAACACCTGTTGTGACCACACGTTGGTGCTGCAATCGTATATTATATATATATATATATATATATATATTTATTTTTTAACAGGTACATTTTTATTATTATAAATTGTTTTTACATTTTGATTTACACCCAGCTAAAACTTTCCAAAAGTGACCAAAAGTTCAAGTTGCACTTTCTGTTTTTCTTTATTGCCAGTAGACTATGGCAACCGTACTGTGTTCTTGTAGCCCAGGAATTCCTGCCCTGCTGCATTAGCACGAGCCCTTATCACTCCTTTTGCAAACCTGGACTGACGCAGGGATTGGCAGCAGGCTGTGTCACATCCCTCTGGCAGTTTGTCAGGCCCGGTGTACACCAAACACCTGTAGCAGATCTGCAAAACGCTAGAGGTTTTTCAAGCAGATTTCAGAGCGATTCTAGGCATGTTAAAGAGTTTTTCTAAACATGCATAGCATTTTTTGGGAACGTTTTTGTGTACCAGATCACAAATATTGTTGCAGTGAAGCTGTTACTGAACAGCTAATGTAACAAAAACACCTGGAAAGCAGCTCTGATCTGGCGTTTTCCAGAGCGGTTTGAGCTTTTCCTATACTTTACATTGAGGCAGAAATGCATCTGCAAACCGCAAAAGTGCTCCAGGACCCACATTTGCGGTTTGCTAAAAACCTCAAACCGCTGGTGTGCACCATTCCATTGAATTAGCATTAGTCAAGCGTTTTCACAGGCAGCAGCAGTTTGCAGAATGCTTCAAAAACCGCTCGGTGTGCACCAGGCCTTAGACACCATTGAATGGCTTGTGTTTTATAGGCACAGACAAAGTAGGTAAGCTGAATAATGTTTAGCGTTATATCTTGCTTCTGTATAGAGCTGAACTGAAAGGGATGTTAAAAGATAAGCATCAGCATAATAACCTTTAGGGCTCAAACAAAGTCACACTTGACTTAGATATACTGTAGTGGTGTATAAAGTGGTTAAATAACCGACTGTACATAATCATTCCAGTTCATTTTTACCTTTTAATGTGGGAAAAATATATTTTTTTAAAGCCCAACTAAACAGAATTTAAACAGGAAAGCTCAAACAAACTGGGCAGTAAGTGAATAGATACAAGTGGACAGAATACCTGTTACATGGGCCAAACATCTCACCACTGCATTACAGCCTGCTTACCCTTCTCTCATGATTCAGCTGCTGGGTGTGACCATGTGACACTCAAGGTAGGAGGGACTGTATGCCAGCCTACATTTCTCAGCACCCCTGCGTGACTTGTATTTTGGAGGGAGTAGTTGGTGAGATTTCTTCCCCTCCAACTCTGCTAACAGGAAGTTACTGGCTCTGGTGGGCCTTAAAGAGGAACTCCAGTGAAAATAATGTAATAAAAAAGTGCTTCATTTTTACAATAATTATGTATAAATGATTTAGTCAGTGTTTGCCCATTGTAAAACTTTTAAATCCCTGATTTACATTCTGACATTACATGGTGGCATTTTTACTGTTGGCAGGTGATGTAGCTGCTGCATGCTTTTTTGGCAGTTGGAAACAGCTGTAAACGGCTATTTCCCACAATGCAACATGGTTCACAGACAGGAAACTGCCAGGAGTACCACGGTCCTCAGAGTTTCTTGTGGGAGAGGTTTCACCACAATATCAGTCATACAGTGCCCCCTGATGGTCTGTTTGTGAAAAGGAATAGATTTCTCATGTAAAAGGGGGTATCAGCTACTGATTGGGATACAGTTCAATTCTTGGTCAGAGTTTCTCTTTAACTTGTATGGATGGCAAAGGATTCTTCAGTTTGAAAAGTTAATTTCCAATAGCTATAGCAAAATTTTACACTGGTCAGCACTGTTGCTTTCTGAAACCGCCTTTTTCAGTTTTGGATTTGGAGGACACTGGCAGCTTCTACACTTCTCTTACGACTTGGGCTGGTCAATGACATGCTATTTATTCTGGCTTGCATGCAAATGATATGCAGCTGAGCCAATCACGCGCACTTCCTGCTGGATTTGATTGGTCCAACTCCTATATTTGCATGGTAATTGCATGGAAGCCTGTAATCCTGAAAGTGAGGGATCTGCCCTATATATTATGATGAACGTTCCTTTTAATATAGTCCTGTTACCTGTTGGAGTAACACTACATGTCCCAGAGGTCACTGCTGGGTGTACACACGTATGTACAGATACATAGGAGGCATAGCAATATTACAAGGCTGGTATCTGTGTTATGTCTGAGCTGGGATCCCATCAGAAGCGATTATGATGATAATAATAATATCAAACAGATGGGGAGGCGGGTCAGTAATAAGGACAGGAGATGGCCACTGTAGAACTACAACCCCCAGCATGCATGCAGCCTATATAAAGTGAATTCAGATCTGGTTTAGGCTTTAACCCCTTCTGCCTGCAATGTATGTACTGTATGTTTACATGCACCTTCTGTCTCTTTTCAGCCAGTCTAGTGATTGCTCAGTCGTTTAATGTTTGCTTAAAGAGACTCTGAAGCGAGAATAAATCGAATAAATCTCGCTTCAGAGCTCATAGTTAGCAGGGGCACGTGTGCCCCTGCTAAACCGCCGCAATAGCGCCGCTAAACGCGGGTCCCTTGACCCCCAAACCCCCCACTGCGACACTTGGTCGCTCCTGGAGGCAGGGCTAACGGCTGCAGCCCTGCCTCCAGTCGCGTCTGTCAGCGGCGCATCGCCGCCTCTCCCCCGCCCCTCTCAGTGAAGGAAGACTGAGAGGGGCGGGGGAGAGGCGGAGATACGCGCTGACAGACGCGCGTGGGGCAGGGCTGCGGCGGTTAGCCCTGCCCCAACCAGGAAGCGCTCCCCCGCTGCACGGAGGGGATTTGGGGGATCAGGGACCCCCGTTAAGCCGCGGGATAGCGGCGGTTTAGCAGGGGCACACATGCCCCTGCTAACTCTGAGGTCTGAAGCGAGATTTATTCTCGCTTCAGACTCTCTTTAAAGAGAACCCGAGGTGGGAATTACCTTTACTATTGGGGCACAGAGGCTGGTTGTGCGCACTAAGACCAGCCTCTGTTGCCCCATCGTGTGCCTCCATGTCCCCCCTGCTCGCCGCTATACCCCCCGCATTGCTGGTGACACGCAGCGTGTTGCCAGCTCAATGTTTACCTTGCGCTGTCTGTCAGCGCTGCTCCCCTGCCTCCTCCGCATCGGCGCACCCGCCCGTGTCCCTTCCCTCCCGCTGATAGGAGGGAAGTGACGTGGCGGGTGGCGCCGATGCGGAGGAGGCGGGGGAGCGGCGCTGACAGACAGCGCAAGGTAAACATTGAGCTGGCGACACGCTGCGTGTCACCAGCAATGCGGGGGGTATAGCGGCGAGCAGGGGGGACATGGAGGCACACGATGGGGCAACAGAGGCTGGTCTTAGTGCGCACAACCAGCCTCTGTGCCCCAATAGTAAAAGTAATTCCCACCTCGGGTTCTCTTTAACCCAAAGCTAAAATTTGGCACTTTCCATGCGATAAAATACATCTATGCAACATTGAGATACACTGGGCTCTATTCACAGAGCATTACTTTATTCGGTAATGCTCAAAACAGCTGATTTTACCGAACACCTCCCAAAATTACAATTCACTAAACCTATCTCCGCACAGAAAAACTAGTTCCCGACTTGTGCGGTAATTACCTCAGGAGATGTCAAGAAATGTAAATTCACAAAGATTTCCACATTTGATTTACCGGCCAAAAGTGTTTGGTATTTTTCTCCAGCTCACAGCAGCCGATAACTGGCTCTCCCCATGCTGTCTCTGTGTGGTAACTTGACAGACGGCCTCTGGGAGAGCCAGGCAGCCAATAGGGGGAGAAACAGAGCCTGCTTCTCATGCTGATTGGATACGGGATGCAGGTGGGACTTTCACTGTATCAAAGCAGAAGAAGCTGACAATTCTGCAGGCATCCCTGCATTCCTTTGGATGTGCATATTTGTATTGTAGTACACAGAAAGCTCTGGCATACTTCAATGAATGTGTCATTGTGCAAAAACAATAAAACAGTAAAAATGTTAAAAGTAGATTTAAATATAGAATGAAACTGTGCAATATCTTTAAAAGTCATTTTTAGGAGAGGGGTAAATAGATACAATTGTTTATTTCTTAAGCTTATTTTCACCCCTGGTGTCCTGGAAGCAATCTCTTGAAGACGTGTGTGTGTGTGTGTGTGTGTGTGTGTGTGTGTGTGTGTGTGTGTGTGTGTGTGTGTGTGTGGTGTGTGTGTGTGTGTGTGGTGTGTGTGTGTGTGTGTGGTGTGTGTGTGTGTGTGTGTGTGTGGTGTGTGTGTGTGTGTGTGGTGTGTGTGTGTGTGTGTGTGTGTGTGTGTGTGTGGCTGTATGTGTGTGTGTGTGTGTGTGTGTGGCTGTATGTGTGTGTGTGGTGTGTGTGTGTGGTGTGTGTGTGTGTGTGTGTGTGTGTGTGTGTGTGTGTGTGTGTGTGTGTGTGTGTGTGTGTGTGTGTGTGTGTGTGTGTGTGTGTGGCTGTATGTGTGTGTGTGTGTGTGGCTGTGTGTGTGTGTGTGTGTGTGTGCGCCGGGAGAGAAATCTGTCTCCGCTAGGTGGATCTGCCATTGCCCACAACACACATACCAGCCTTGCGTGTGTAGGTGTACGCCTGCACTATGGTATTGTATTCTTATGCAATATTGTTACAGCTGTATATGACTAGAGTATACACGTTCTAGCCGTAGATGTGAGTAGAGGTGTGTGACTTATGTATATAGTTTGTTTTTTCAGACACCTATATGTATGTATATAATACGGTGCCTCTTAGAGACACACAACTATTTATAAGTGTAAGTAGGGCGGCATAAGGTACGTCATTGCGTATACGCCGCTGGAACGCGCACCGAGCTGTGCCATATATTCACGCGTGCGTACAGAGGTACGCTGATTCACACGGTGCTGGAGTATACGTGTAAGTCACATGTATATAGACAGGTCCTCTTACCATACTAACCCCAGTCAGAAACACTATTGTCTATACATAATTGTACAAGTGTGTGAATGTATGGCTGTGTGTACACACGCACACAACTGTTTGGTTTTTTATTTTAATGCCATAATTTATTGTAGCGTTGGGGCCTCTGTGCTCCTTAAGGTGACTAATTACTGTTGGCTTGTAGAATAAAGTGCGTTATCCAAAACTCCATGTCTCCTGAGCTTTGTTGTGTTCACAGACTGTGTGCTAAAACATCTGAGGGCTGATTTCTGGAGAGGCCACACAGGCTGTGGCCTAGGGCGGCTGCTGCATAAGGGGGTGGGGCTGACATGGAAGAAGGGTTGCTGCTGAAAAAGAAGGCTGCTAATGGGGAGTAGCACATGGGGAGAAGGGAGCCACTGCCCAAGGGAACTGAACATGGATATTACACATGCTGCACACGGAATGGGCCTTGAGGCACAAAATGTATAAAACACGCCTTGCAGGTATGTGGTCTTAGGGCTCTTTCACATTAGGGCAGACTTTCTGCGTTAACGCAAACGGAAGCCGTTTGCGTTAACCAAGGTAAGATGAAAGTCCATAGACTTTCATTTTACCTTTCACACTCGACGCTGCGTTTCGATGCGTTGCGGTTCCGACGCACCCGGGCGCAGTTTTTCCTCCAACGCACCCGCGAGCCGGCGGTTTCCGTCGGGTTTAATTACCAGCTACCACCGCTGATTGCGTCGCACCGCAGATACCCGACGGCACGCCGCAGGCAGACAACGCGTGCAGGAGAACGGCTCCTGTTCGCGTTGTCAGATGTGAAAGAGCCCTTCAGATGTGAAAGAGCCCTTAAAGCTCCTGCCACTAACAGTTTTATTTTTAAATACGCATTTAAAAAAAAAGTTTTGCAAGAAGTAAAAAATACTTTTTGCAAAATAAAAAAAATGAATTAATGTTGCCGTAATTTACAGTTCCTTATTTCCTGCTCCCTGACTTACAGATGCCTGCTCAAGCCTAGACAGTCTGAACCACTCCCTTTTAGGTGCAGGGAGGAGAGTGATTGCTTTATCAGATTAAGCCACACCTCCCAGCTGGTTAATACACTATGATGGCTGTTAGTCTGTAGCAGGGAGGTGTGGCTTCAGATTGCTTGAGGGAGGGAGGAGGGGGCCATCAAACAGACATTACTGAGGAGGAAATAAAGATCTATGGATTGGTGCAGCTGGGATTTTCCATTATTTCTCTGTAAAAACTGCAGTTTTCTTTTACAAATGTTTTTTGTTATGCTTACAAGGAACCCAAGGTATGGAGGCTGATATATTTATTTCCTTTTAAACAATACCATTGCCTTGCTGCCCTGCTAATCTTTCATGTCAGTAGGGTCTAAATCACACACCTGAAACAAGCATGCAGCTGATCTTGTCAGATTTGTCCTAGACATCTGATCTGTATATGCTTGTTCAGGGTCTATGAAGTTTTCTAGGCAGAGGATCAGCAGAACAGCCAGGAAATGTGCATTATTTAAAAGGAATACATATGTCAGCCTGCATATCCCTCTCACTTTGGTTCCCTTTAAAAGTGTACCTGTGGTGAAGACAACACAAGGATTAATACTTACCTGGGATTTCTTTCAGCTCTGTATAGTCAGTGTGCTCCCTCAGTGCCCATCTGTTCTGCTGAGTTGGCGCCCCCGACTGAGACTGCACATGTGCAGCCCTGGGTGTGCGCCTCCTTGGTCACGCTCCTGTGAGTGTTTTGTGCCTGTACAGTTACAAGCCTTAACTACCTGCGGACCGGCGTAGTTGAAATCTACGGCGGGCAGGGGGCGCTGCGGTTCTGACCGGACGTAAAATCCGCTGTCCGCTCTGTCACCGCCGCAATGTGCTGCCCTGCCGTCTCTATAACAGCAGAGCACTGTTTTCATTGGCTCCTGGCCCTGTCATTACTGTAAGCCACTCCCATTGGCTTACATTGAGTGACAGGGTCAGGAGCCAATGAAAGCAGCTCCTGACCAGCGCACAGCGCTCTGCCATCATAGCGACGGCAGAGAGAGCAGCCTGCGGCGGGAACAGAGCGGTGGATTTTGGCGGCGATTCGTCGGGAAGCGGCGGTTTACTGTACCAGCACCCTCTGGTCCTTAAAGTGAACCTAAAGTGAACAAATAAAAATGAGATGAACTCACCTGGGGCTTCCCCCAGCCCCCTGCAGCCGATCGGTGCCCTCGCAGCCCTGCTCTGATGCTTCTGCACCCGCCGGCGAACACTTCCGGTTTGGCCGACGACTGGCCGCAATAGCAGCATGGGGGGCGATATACAGGCTGGGAACGCGAAGAATCACTCGCGTTCCCATGCCTGTCGGCCGGTGACGGCGAACCCGGAAGTGTTCGCAAGCGCGTCCTGTAACATCGGAGCGGGGCTGCAAGGGCACCGATCGGCTGCAGGGGGCTGAGGGAAGCCCCAGGTGAGTTAATCTCATTTTTTTTTGTTCACTTTAGGTTCACTTTAAGGAGGCACTTTAAGTTCACTTTAGGTTCACTTTAAGTTAGTTAACCACTTAAGTGGTTAACTAACTGAGCAGACGCAGCATGCTTCCGGCCGCAGGAGCGCAAATGAGGAGGCACACGGCCAGGGCCGTGTATGTGCAGTAGTCCCTGACTACCATTGCTGACAGCAGTAGGTAGAAGGGGACCAGCTGGACAGCAAGAGAGTCCACGAACTAGAGGGGGCTAGAGGAAGCCCCAGGTAAGTACAAATCCTTTTGTTGTCCTCGTCTTAGGTTTGCTATGACCTTTGTAGTGTTATTGCTGAGCCTGAATCGTCCTGAAAAAAAAAATTGCTACTATCGGTAAGCTATTGCACTTGCTCACCTGTGGCATCGCTGGCATGTTGGGTCCCTCACTGGCACCTCACAGATTCCCTGCACACGTATTCCCATCTTCGTGGCGATCCCCGGCATTGGTCTCCTCTTTTTGCTTCTTCATCGCTTCCTGTCTCTCAGTGATCATGTCCCCCAGTGTGTCCCTCTGATGATGCTGCGTGCACCATCTGGTGTCGGGTGCGTGCAGCGTCATCACATCAGGTGGCAAATTCTATTTTTTTTTATTGGATCCAATACTAACATCTGTATTGGATCCAAAATATAAAAAATTCTAAATGTTATATAAAAAAAAAATGGTCAGCACTACTGCCCATAATAACAAAAATTAAAGTTAAAAAAAAAGTGAAATAAAAGTAAAGAAAAAAAAAAAAGACAGAGGAAACAAAGAGGTACTTTTGTAACTTTCTCAGCCAGCCAATGCCAAGGAATCCCTACCTCATGGAACCCCAGTTGAGAAAGCCTAGAGGGGCTTCCCATGTCCTTGACACCACTACTACAGAGCCTCTGGTACAAACTCGCGCTGGCGCAGTACAGCCATGCTCGTGAACGAAGGGGAGCGTGATGCAAACTAAGAGGGGGTCCAGACAGTGGTTGTGGCATTCCTAGATGAACAGTTTCCTGGAAAGTAGATTGGTCGTCGTGGGCCAGTTGAATGGCCCCCAAGGTCTCCCGATCTGACCCCCTTAGACTTTTATCTTTGGGGTCATCTGAAGGCCATTGTCTATGCTGTGAAGATACGAGATGCGCAGCACCGGAAACTACGGATACTGGAAGCCTGTGCTAGCATTTCTCCCGCGGTGTTGCTATCAGTGTGTGAAGAGTGGGAGAAGAGGGTTGCATTGACAATCCAACACAATGGGAAGCACATTGAACACATTTTATTTTCTGAGCATTTGTGATTCAATAGAAAGGATAGAGAAATCATTAAGCGCTTGAAAAAGCACTTTGAAAAGCAATTTCCCGAGCGCTTTAACCACTTAAAGGGAACCTAAACTGAGAGGGATGTGGATTTTTCCTTGTAAACAATACCAGTTGCATGGCAGTCCTGCTGATCTCTTTGGCTGCAGTATTGGCTGAATAACACACCTGAAACAAGCATGCAGCTAATCCAGTCTGACTTCAGTCAGAGCACCTGATCTGCATGCTTGTTCAGGGGCTGTGGCTACAAGTATTAGAGACACAGGATCAGCAGGAGAGTCCGGCAACTGGTATTATTTTAAAAGGAAAATCCATATCCTTCGCAGTTTGGGTTCCCTTTAAGTCTATCTGGATGAATATATCCGTCCAGATAGACTGTGCTGCTCCTACTGCTCCCGCCGCCTGCCGTTAGTCCCCTGATCAATGAATGGGAATATACTTCTCATTCATCGATCTAAGTCCCCTGCAGAAAAACCGACAGTCTCTTATCAGAGGCCGCAGACTTTCTGCAAAAAATGTTTCCCGTCCTCTCTCTAATTCCTGGAAGCGAGATTGTTCGCTTCCAGGACTTTTTGACTGTGCCATCTTGTGGCCAAATAGTAAACTACACCCACATAAATTTTTTAATTAAATAACTAGCTGATGACCCGGCATTGCCCAGGTATGCATTTGGCTGGTGTTGGCTCCACCCACTTTTTCTAACCCTAACACAGAAACACTTAATGACCAAGGTTGTGAGCTTTGGCATCAATTATTTGTATATTCCCATAGAAATTAAATAAATCAGATTGGCGGTTTGTGACTCCACCTCTCTCCAGCATTTGAACCCCAGTCACCCAATGACCAACTGTAGCAGGTTTGAGGCATCTGCTATTAACAGTGTAAAAATGGTAGCAATTTAAATATTCCCCTTGAAAATCAACAGGTGAATTTTGATTGGCTATTATAGGCTCCACCTACTTCCCTGAATATTACTCTCAGTCACCCAGTGACCATCTGGGCAAAGTTTGAGACCCCTGCCATTAACAGTGTAAGGCCTAGTGCACACCGAGCAGTTTTTGGAGCGATCCGCCGGCCGCATCCGCCTGGAAAAACGCTTGGCTAATGTATTGCAATGGGATGGTGCACACCGGCGGTTTGAGGTTTTTGCCAAGCCGCAAACGCGCCTCCTGCTGCGCGTTTGCGGTTTTCGGAAGCGTTTCGTCCTCAATGTAAAGTATAGGAAAAACGCAAACCGCTCTGAAAAACGCTACTTCAGAGCGGTTTGCCAGGGGTTTTTGTTACAGAAGCTGTTCAGTAACAGCTTTTACTGTAACAATATGTGTAATCTGCTACCCCAAAACGCACCCAAAACCGCTAGGTGTGTTTAGAAAACGTCTCTAAACATACCTAGAATCGCTCTGAAATTAGCTCCAAAAACCGCTAGCGTTTTGTGGATCTGCTAGCGGTTTTGGTGTGCACTGGGCCTATGAATGGCTACAGTTTATATTTTCCCAGTGAAATTTGTTTTTGGCTCTGCCCACTTTTTGTATCCTGGACACACAGTCACTCAATGACCAAGTTTGTGATGCTCACAAGTTTTGTGAGCATCATTAAAAACAAATCTGATTGGCTGTTTGTGGCTCCACCCCTTTTCTGAAATTGAAGCCCAGTGACCCAATGACCAACTGTACCAGGTTTGATGCTTGTGCCATTAACAGTGCAAGAATGGTAGCAATTTTAATATTCCCCTTTGAAAATCAACAGGTGAATATTGATTGGCTTTCTTAGGCTCTACTCACTTTTCTGAATATTAATCCCAGTCACCCAATAACCAACTGTGTAAGGTTTGAAAACCCTGCCATTAACAGTGAAGAAGGGCTGCAGTTAACATTTTCCCATGGAAATCTGTTTTTTACTCCATCCAGTTTTTGTAACCTTGACACACAGTCACTCAATGACCAAGTTTGTGAACTTTCGGGTTCCTGGCATCAAAATTGTGTGAATGGAAGTAGTTTATCCAGCAAAAAAATCTGAATTTGAACCCCAGTCACTTAATGACTGACTGTAGCAGGTTTGAGACCTCTCCCATGAACTGTGTAAGAATGGCAGAAATTTCAATATTCCCCTTTAAAATCAAAAGGTGAATTTTGATTGGCTGTTGTAGGCTCCACCTACTTTTCTGAATATTAATCCCAGTCACCCAGTGACCAACTGTGTCAAGTTTGAGAACCCCTGCCAATAACAGTGTAAGAATGGCTGCAGTTTGTAATGGATAGCGGAGATACCGCTGCAACAGCAAGCGGCATGGTGGCTATCTCCGCGTTGCAGCCGGCGGTTTCCGACGCACAGTTACATGCTGGTGCTTTGCCTGGCCCTTCTATCGCTCATAGACTAAGGGCTACGACCTTTATGCATCTAGAAGGGGAGTCAGCTGATCACTCGGTCAGCTGACTCCAGCTATGCTCTGGATTGGCTGAGTGACTGGGGCGGCGCTATAGAGCGCGTTTAGTATATATAGGACCTGACTGTCACTTGTTCCGCATCTGCTGTTGCATATGCTACGTGTTAGCACTCAGACCTAGTCAGATCCCAAAGTGTGCTAGAACCAGCTGGAGCTGGGGATCCACACTTAGCCAGATTCTGTTGATAGCTTAAAGTACTAATTGAATTGTATTATTTGTTATGACCTTCTGCTAGTTTAACTATTCTTCTGCTCTCTGATTCGGTACCTTCGCCTATCTGATATAAGTTGCCGACTCTGCCTGAACTACTACTCTGATTTAGCTTCTTGTCTCTGTACCGTATCTGTCCGTGTGTTGCCAAACCTGCTTGTCTGACTCTTCTGCCCTCACCAGGGAGCTTAGTCCTGGTGAGGGACTCTCAGTTTAGTTATTACCTGCTCCTCAGGTAGATAGCTGCAGTATAGTCTGAATCACCTGCTCCTGAGGTTGATAGCTGCAGTATAGTCTGAATCACCTGCTCCTCAGGTTGATAGCTGCAGTATAGTCTGAATCACCTGCTCCTCAGGTTGATAGCTGCAGTATAGTCTGAATCACCTGCTCCTCAGGTTGATAGCTGCAGTACAGTCTTAATCACCGGCTCCTCAGGTTGATAGCTTCAGTACAGTCTTAATCACCTGCTCCTCAGGTTGATAGCTGCAGTACAGTCTTAATCACCTGCTCCTCAGGTTGATAACTGCAGTACACTCTTAATCACCTGCTCCTCAGGTGACCAGCTAATGCAGCACTGTCGGGATTCCTTGCCAGCTCAGGGAATCAGCTGCTGCAGTACAGTCTGAATCACTCGCTCCCAGTGACTGACTGTACCAGATCTGAGGCATTTGCCATTAAGAGTGTAAGAATGGCAGCAATGTAAATATTCCCCTTGAAAATCAATAGGTGAATTTTAATTGGCTGTTGTAGGCTCCACCCACTTTCCTGAATATTAATCCCACTCACCCAGTGACCAACTGTGTCAAGTTTGAAACCCCTGCCAATAACAGAATGGCTGAAATCAATATAACAAATCTGATTGGTTGTTTGTGGCTCCACCCCCTTTAGTGAATTTGGACCCCAGTCACCCAATGACTGACTGTATCAGGTCAAGGCTTCTGTTATTAACAGTGTAAGAATGGCAGCAATGTAAATATTCCCCTTGAAAATCAATAGGTGAATTTTAATTGGCTGTTGTAGGCTCCACCCACTTTCCTGAATATTAATCCCAGTCACCCAGTGACCAACTGTGCAAAGTTTGAGAACCCTACCGTTAACAGTGTAATGCTCCCTGCACACTGCATGCCACCCAGTGACCAACTGTGCAAAGTTTGAGAACCCTACCGTTAACCGTGTAATGCTCCCTGCACACTGCATGCGATTCCGATTTTTAATCATTACTGCATGCTGCGTTTTTTCCTCCGTTTTTCTGTTGATTGCATTCAGGGAAAATCGGAATTGCAAATCGGAATCGCAAAACAGATTTGCAATGTGCAGGGAGCCTAAGAATGGCTGCAGTTTATATTTGACCAGTGAAATTTGGTTTTGGCTGATGTCAGGAAATGAAAAAAAAAATGCTACACAAAAGCACTTAGAAGAGCGCTTTCCAAATCACTCAACAAATCGCTCGGCGCTTGCGATTGCGCTGGTGATTTATAATGTGAACAAGGCCTTAGGAACCGATGATGACGCTGACAAAATGTAATCAATATAGCATAATAACTTCTGGCTGGGTGATAATTAAAACTTTACTCTACCCATTTGTATAAATCAATGTGTACAATGGTCAATACCCTAAAATATTACTACAGCAAAACCCTTATTTTCTTGGGGATCGGCTGATGCCAGATAAGTGTGGTTTCTGGTTGCTTGAGAGCACATAGTGTAAGATTCATATGGCAACATGAAAGTCCATAGACTTCCATGTTACCATTCACACTACAGATGTGCGTTCCCATGCGTTACATTGTAACGCATATGGGAACATTTTAACGCACAACGCATACGTTTCCCCAATGGGTACAGTTGCCGACGTCTATGCTTTAGCGCACCACAACGTGCATTCCATGCGATCACTGTGCGTTGCCACCGCATGCACGTAATCGCATTCGTGCATACGTTCTGTAGTGTTCAAAATAAGCCCAGCTAAAAACCAGTACTATACTGTGTACTTACCATAAACATATTAATGGTAAACATATTAATGAGCCCAGCTAAAAAACAGTACTATACTGTATACTTACCATAAACATATTTGAAACAGTAACTAAAAACAAATGAGGACAAAGGACAGACTTAATGTAACAGAGGTTTTATTACTGTATAAAGAAGTAGATTTCTGCATCCTGCAAGGCCAGGATTTTGTTGCTGGTTGCTGGAGACTTCCGGTTATCTGAGTTCTGGATAACAGGGTTTTACTGTAACAATGTGGCAAATTAGACAACCTTAATCTAATGCTGCGATTACAATGTCTATTTTATGTGCTCTTAATATTTTCCAGGGATTTAAAAAAAAAAATGTTGGCAGGCCTCCAGGCCATGCTGGGATTTGTAGTTCATCTGCTGGCCGAGTCTCTCCTGGAGACGGCTGTACACAGTAGGCGTTGCATTGCGTTTGCCTTGTCATGTATTCATTATATACCGTAAAGTCAGGCAGTTTTCTGGAAAGTGAAAGTGAAAGAAGCTGTAGCCAGCCCAGGGAACCATTGTACAGAGGCAGCACCCAGCACAGGGGTGATCGGGGCTATCTGCGGTGGACGGTGGTGATAGGGGGAAGCGAGGGGGTCTACACAGCGGTCTACAAGTCCAGGAAGTCCAGTCTGACCGGTCTGATAATAACTGAGACACTCAGGCCTAGTCTGCTGCCGACAGCATGATTCCTTCCACAATCTACAAAGTTACAGCCCTGCTCTGTGCACTGGGTGAGTGATCTATACATTATATACAGTATATATATGTGTGTGTGTGTGTGTCTGTTCCTTTATATAGCCATATGGAGTCACTTCCCGAAGCAGACGCACGATAATCGCAGCCGTGTTCACTTCCAAACGAGTTCAGGGAGCTGAGAAACCTGCCAGCACAAGATCAGAAATGTAAAGTGAACAAGCGTTATTCCCAGAGCTGCGTCTTGGCTTGTTCTTTAGTAAATTGACCCCCATAGACTCCCCCCCCCCTCTGCCCCCTTCTCTATACCCCCCCTCCCCCCTGCATAACCCACCATATTTAACCCCTTCCATGCTTTCTATCGCTCCTTCCTTCTTCTCAGTGACGCCCCTCTGCATATTGTGCTGATCCACTTTATTATCACGTCAAACATATATATTAAGCATTTTTTGCTCTTTTTTTCTGCGTAGATTATTCAAGCTGACCCCGTCACCTTGAATTTATTATCCTAGAAATCCGGGGACTTTCCACTGAACTTACTTTCATTTTACAGTAGCCATCTTGCTGTGTATATTCAGTACATAGTCTCCCTGCACAGTCCCTGACTGTAACAGTGAGCAATTAACTATTGGTTGCAGAACAGACAAGACCAGGGACATAACTAGAGGGGGGCCCAGAGCTGTCGGGGGCCCCCAACTACTGACCTTCCCTCCGATACAGGGGACTATACGTCAGATCAGGTGTTTTGTGGCTACACTTGTTATGGGTGTGACAGGGGCGTAACTAGACTTAATAGGGCCCCCCTGCAAAAATAATAGCATTTGGTCCCCAAACCCCATGAGGGTCACGTGATCGATCGGGAGCCGGCGAATGGCAGCAGAGAGTGTACTGCTGTGAAGCAGCATCTAGAAGCAGAAGAAAATTACAGACGTTTCCACTTCTCGCTGCTCAGGGCTGCCAGGCAACTGGTATTTAAAAGGAAATAAATATGGCAGCCTCCATATCCAGGATATCCAGACAATCTGTAGCTACTTACTGCACCTTGTGCAGTATAATCACGGCCGGGGTAAACTTTACTTGAAGTCCCAGGGCCGTGAATCTTAGTCTACAGCAGCGGGTGGCCACCGCGCGCTTCCCGTCGCCGCCCATTAGCGGGGAGATGAATGAATAGGAACGCAGTTCCAATTCAATAATCTAAGTCCCCGTGGCACTGAACGCTGGCATCTAATAGATGCCTGCTTCATATGTATGTATATATATATAATATTTACAAAAAAATACATAAAAAGCTTCCTTAGGGACTGAACTTATTTAATAGGTATGTGAAGAGGGTATACTATGGTTATTTTTGAATTTGCAAGCTTATAATTAGTGATGGAGGCAAAACTGAAAAAATTCACCTGTATTTCCAAATAAAATATTGGCGCCAAACATTGTACTAGGGAAATTTTTTAAGAGTTGCAATAACCAGGACAAATGGGCAAATACAATGTGTGGCTTTTATCCACAGTAGAACATTTTATTTTAACACAATAATTGCCAAACTGAGAAATAATAATTTTTTTTCATTTTTTTTCTTATTATTCCAATTAAAATGTGTTTAGAATAAAATGCATTCTTAGCATAATGTACCTCCCAAAGAAAGCCTAATTGGTGGTGAAAAAAAAACAAGATAAAGATCAAGTTGTCGTGATTAGTTGTGATTAAGTTATTGGCATTGGCGAAAGAATGGGAGGAGCCCTGACAGGTGAAAATTGCTCTGGTCCTAAAGGGGTAAAAACTTTCAGTGGTCAAGTGGTTAAAATAAAATAGATATGTTTAAAATAAAATAAATATGTTTAAAATAAAATAAATATGTCAGCCTCCATGATCCTCTCACGTCAGGTTCCTTTAAAATGAAAAAAGTAATTGATTGAAAGTGTCAAAACTCTACGCCCAACTTCTACATGGTGCCTTGCTTGTTGTAGAGTGCAGTTCAATGCAGCTCATTGCACTATAGATTTTCGGCCAAGTTGATCAGTGTGATTGGATCTGTCTTTAAAAATTGATGTGTATGTGGCCTGCTTAAAGGGAACCTAAACTGAGAGGGATATGGATGTTTCCTTTTAAACAATACCAGTTGCCTGGCAGTCCTGCTGATCTCTTTGATTGCAGTAGTGGCTAATTCACACACCTGAAACAAGCATGTCCAGTCTGACTTCAGTCAGACCTCTTGATCTGCATACTTGTTGAGGGGCTGTGGCTAAACGTATTCGAGACACAGGATCTGCAGGAGAGTCAGGCAACTGGTATTATTTTAATAGGAAAAATCCATATCCTTCTCAGTTTAGGTTCCCTTTATGTTTTTGGGATGTGAGAGGAAACCAAGGTGCCCAGAGAAACCCCACACAAACAGGTAGAGCATACAAACTCTTTACAGATAGGGTAGTGTTTAACTTGGATTTGGATGGTTCAAGGCCTTTATGAAAATGCACAGTCATCAAACATGCCACTGAATACAGCCCAGACACCTGGCTCTCTGATCTCATATGCTTCCTTAGGCAGCTGTAAATACAGGCAGTGCCCTACTTACAAACGGCTCCAGTTACAACGCTTCAGAGACACAAATAAAGTTGTCTTCCTGTTCAAAATATACAATGCTGTTTCTTTATTACATTTATTTGGTGTTACCGGTTACAGTATTGTATAAACTGTTAGTAGTTTAACCGCTTCCGGACGGCAATAGTTGGAATCTACGTCCTGCTTGTGGCTGCGCAGCTCTGACAGGACGTAGATTTCAACTTGTTCATCGAGTGCTACCGCCGATCGTCTCGCCTTCTCCCCATCGGAGTTTATTCCTATATGACGGCAGAGCTCCGTGAGCAGGTCAGGAGCCACTTTCATTGGCTGCTGACCGCGTGATCATGGAGACATTGGCACCCATTTATAGATAGTGTCAGGCGCCGATGTAAGCGGCTCCTTACCGGCTGACGGCGCTCTGCTGTCATAGAGACGGCAGAGAGAGAGGCCTGCGGCGGTGGGAGAGCGGCGTGAGCGGAGAGTATGTGTGGCGAAGTAACTCATTTATCCACGTTTTACTGTGATTAATAACCGCTTCTGGGCCGCGTTAATTGAAATCTACGCCCTGCTTGGAATGTGTTATCCCTGCCAGGGCATAGATTTCAATTACTGCGCCGAACACGCTCCCGCTGCCCCACCAATAGCACCGCTAGAAACAGCCGGACAGCCAGGCATTATGCATTGTTTACAAGGAAATAAATATGGCAGACCCTATATCAGTGGCATAGCTAAGGAGCTGTGGGCCCGGGTGCAAGTTTTACAATGGGGCCACCCAAGCACTCTATACATAACAATTGATACGGCACACCAAAACATACCAATGGCAACTACAGTGTAAGAGGTGCAAGAAGGGGAACAGTGTGTTAATGATCACCACTATTCATAGTATCAATAGAAGTGATTATTATGAGCGCAGGACCAATAGAGAGCTAATACTGTAGTTGAGGGAGGGCCCTTCGGGCCCCGATGCGGTCGCTACCTCTTCACCCCCTATTGCTATGCCCCTGCTCTATATCTCTCTCGCTTTAGGTTCCCTTTAAGTTTATATTTGCTTCCGTGTCGCTTTAAATGGATTTGGTTGCTGTGGGATGGACTGGTTGCTATGGGATGGGCAGTTGCTATGGGATAGACTGGTTGCTATGGGATGGTCAGTTGCTATGGGATAGACTGGTTGCTATGGGATGGTCAGTTGCTATGGGATAGACTGGTTGCTATGGGATGGTCAGTTGCCTGTACATCTCACGTGTTTTGTATCCTTGTCCCCTCTTTGCATCACCCTCTCTTGTATTTGTCTTTCAGCGTCCCTCCTGCTGGTCTCGGCTCCTGCCAGCCAGGCTGACCCCTTCTCCTGCTGGTTGGTGGAAGAGGTGGGCTCCCCGCGTACCATTCGCCAGACGCCAGTGCTGCTAATATTCACTGATGAGTCCCGGGTTACACCAGAGCCTCCGGTTACCATGGAGCCGGGCACACTGCTCTTCTATGTATCTGGTGAGAGTACCGTGCTCCGTTTATTGTCTTCCAAACTTAAGGTTGCCATACACCTGTCCATCTGCCACCAGATCAACAATCAGATCGAATCTGGTCAGAGAGAGATTTATTGCCCACACACTGTAGACATATTTTTATTCGCACATTGTCCTAGCACCGCCACCTGTGACACCAGCGCATGTCGCCAGTGTCACGTGCTGCAGGCGCTCGGGGTGACTCCAGACAGGAGGAGGCAAGGAGGTGGACCAGTGGACCAGTAAGCCTTCAATACTCACCACAGGGGCACGGACGCGGTTACCACCGTGCAGCCAGTTAAGCCCTTTCTGGTGACAATTTAGTAATGATCACAGTACAGGCAGCCAAGTTATCTGCCGAACAGCCTGTTCTGTTCTAGGCACGTGAGGGAAAGACAAGTGGGAGGTGTCCCTCTATAGGCCCAACAATCAGTCATGTCATCCTCACAGTAGCTGAGATTGAGATTACTCCTGGAGGGAGGGCGAAGCAGGGAAAGCCTGCAGCCAAATCTTTACATTTTAATTTTTTCTCACGCTTTTCTGAAAAATGAGGAGCTAAGGCATAAGAAAAAAGGTAGATAAAAAAAATTGCAGCCAACCACAGAAAAGGGGAGGGGCGAGGTCTCAGAGTCAGACCCTCCCCTTTGAACCGCTCCCCAACCTGCATATGCCTAGAAGTGCAATTCCAAAACTGTACATGAACTAGTACTTAAAATGTGTTCTAAAACTTTGGACAGACCCCACAGCTTCATGTCAGTAGTAGCCACAGGGAGCGCTGTATCCAGCAGCTGAGGGGGAACGCAGCATGGCTACTGTAGTCAGATGTGCTCTTTATGGAGACCACACAGGGAATATACAGGTCAACAGCAACTAGTAAGAAAGAAAGGCTTTATTTGTGCATCACAAACAACACAGTTAGATCAACTCACACACTGGAAGAAATAGCTAGAGCACTACAAGAGAGTAGAGTATTACTACACCACATAACATATGCACATTATTTAAATGCCCAGTGCCATCTTGTGGCCATTTAACATGAGCACCGCCAAAGCATAAAAGCTGTTGCATGTACTGTGTATCATCCAACAATAATACTTACCTGCCTGTCTTGTAATCCATGTCACTATAGACAGCCCAGCTTCATGTTTCTTTCCTGCCCTCCAGACAGGCCAGGCTGTGCTGACTGGACTAAGCAGAGCAGCAGCACACTGATGAGTCATCACTGTGCTCTCATCTTCTTTAGTCCAGAGCTATAAATTGAGTATTTATTTTAGGTTTGTGGGATGATCTGTAAGTCTCTTTTATTTCTCTTGTCAGACCCTTCCATGAAGCTTCTGTCCCCAGACTTCTCGTCCTGTGAGATGACCTTCCATTTACCCCAAGAGGTGCCGCTGAACTGGGTGAACTCCCTGACCGCAGAGAAAGTCAGCCCCCCGTCTCTGGGACAGACATGGTACAGTCTGTCTGTGAAGAATGACAAGGAGGAAGTCGCTGTGAGCGCTGTGATGGGCCCACTGCGTGCCGCAGGGGACAAGAAGGACCATCTGGCCGGTAAGTTCTAGCTCCAAGAAACATGAATAGCTGGATGATACAGTTACAACTATACTCATATAACATCCACAGAAGACAGTGAATAAGAAACTGCAGACTCATGTAGTGAAGAGCTGTGACTGTGCACAGTGCTGACTTACTGCTTGACCTTGCTGAGCCCCTCTAGTACAAACATTCTCCTTTCAGAGGAGCTTAGAGCCAGACATAACCCTTTACAGTGTGAAAGCAAGGGTCAGCTATTACTTTAAAATGAGTTTCAGAATTTGCTGAAAAAAAGATGGTGTTCTGATGGAAACAGAGCAGAAGTGAAGGAAAGTTTTTAGCTCTAGTTTTTCACTCTAGTTTAGCTCTAGTCTTTAGCTCTGGTTTCCACTAGTGCCGAATTCGACTTGAATCTGCAGTGTTTCCCAGCAGACAAGAGGGGTGGGGAAACGCCACCTATTCCTAACATAGGGTTCACATCTAGATCCCACTGAGGTCAGAATCTGGAGGGCATGCTGCAGATTTCCGCAGCTCACAGCTAAATCCCAAACAGCTGCGCATGGCCTGGCTGTTTGATCCTTCGTGAGCCTGAAGGTTATCATCTTTACTGCTGGCAGACATGGAAATAAAATGGACAGCACAAACTGCCCTCACCTATAAGTAATGTAGAAACACACATCCACCACTATAGGTCATTGACGCTTGACCTGGAAGCTGGTGCAAGCCCCCTGCAGGTACACCACTCCTGCAAACCAATGCAATAGTACAAACTTGGAGACCCCACACAAAAAGCTTCTTCAATGACTGCATTGACAGCAAAACAGAGCAAACAGAGGCAAACAACATGTTTTGGGCGTAGCCCTTCCTCAGATGAAGGAAGGGCTATGCCCGAAACATGTCATATGCCTCTGTATGCTGTCTTCAAGCTCATCTATAAGTACGCCCACTAACAATGTTGCATGGCAGATTGGGAGTTGACAACACCCGTTATTTCCCACAATGCAAAAAGATTCACAGACAGGAAACTGTCAAGGCTATGGCCCTGACATCACACGTTGGGAGGGGTTTCATCACAATATCAGCCACACAGACCCCCCTGATGATCTATTCAAGAAAAGGTAAAGAATTCACCTGGGAAAGGTATTATATCGCTACTGATTGGGATAAAGTTTAATCCTTGGTTAAAGTTTTTTTTTTAAGAGAATTTTTATTACATTTTTTTTACATAGAAATACAAACATTGGGGCCCACAATGAAAGCTCCTCTTTAATTCCCGCTGGTCTTGACCTTGGACTGACGTCCCCTCCTCTCTCCTCAGTCTTTTTAGCGGCGTACTCCACCTCAGTGACGGTGTACGCCCAGCTGGGGAAGCCACTGTCGCTGCCCTGCGGTCTGTGGAAAGGGCCGCAGCCTCGCTTCGCGGTGGAGTGGCGACACCGCTCTCAGGGAGACGGAAAGGTCCTGTACGCCTACGACGGTTGGCGCGACCGCATCGAGGAGGAACTGACAGGGTACACCATGAACTTCTCCACTCTGCACTCTAAGGGTGACGCCTCGCTGTTCCTGGAGAAGGTGGAAGCGTCACATGAAGGCACCTACCTCTGCATCACCTACCTGCCCTACCTGCGGGCACAGCGGGACATCCAGGTGGTGGTGACCGGTAAGACGGGGGCACTATCTAGCTATCACATCCTTTCTGGGGTCAACACTTCAATTGCTTGCTAATATTTCTGCTATGTAAAGGTGGCCATACACGTATTGATTTTTCCTGTCGATACCCGGCCAATACGATCACTCTGGTTGGAACTTCTAGAAATTAATGCCCCAGACTACGGGGCTCGAAATTGTCAGAAATCAATTGATTACACCAAACAAAAGGTATCGATCGGCAGTGAATTGAGAGTGGCGCAGATCAACAGCCAATATCACTGCACTGATCCAGTTTGTACATGGTCAGTGCAGATGCCACAGTGGAGTGATTACTGTCAGTGTTAAGAGTTTACCTCTTTGTGGACAGCACTGTAGCTACATCTTAGTTTCATAATAAGTAACTGCAGTGCTGGCTACAAAGAGATCATCTCTTAGCAGCAAAGGGCGGAGGTGGGTGGGCTAGTTGTGTGATTAGGAGTGAGACTTGCTGCATAGCTGGAGAACACCCACTCCTGGCAGCTGCAAGCTTTTGTGAAAGGATCTCTGGGTCACGTGACTGACCTTTCCAAAGCGGAGTCCCTTGTTTAACTTTACTAACAATGGAAATTCTGGGAGGGTGATTTGGGCTTTAAACGTTTGCTATGATGTGGAAGACATTTGTAATCCTGTAATGATGCCTGTAGAGTTATCCAGCCATTAGGACAGTAGTCCTCAAACTAAGGCCCGCGGGCCAAATGCGGCCCGCCAAGGCTTTTTCACTGACCCCCCAAAGAAGCAGTGCTGGCACCACCCATCCACATACTGTAGAAGCCAGTGAGCAGTCATTCGCTGGCTTCCAATCCAATTCTGCATCAGGTGACACTGCTGTCCAACTGGACAGGACAAAAGGTTGTCACCTGGGTATACTTCACTGTCTGGTGCACAAAGACGTTCTTCTGGCGCCGCATGACTGAATGGCTGCTGCTGGGAGTTCTCCTCCGGGCATGATTGGGGCGAATCAATACCTAGATTCAATGTAATGTTTTTCAACATCATTTTATGTGTTCCGGCCCCCCAGCAGTCTGAAGTATGTTGACCTCGGCCCCTGACCAGAAATGTTTGGGGACCCCTGTTTTAGGACTGTAATGCTAAACATACATCAGAAGACGTATATGCAGTTCGACCAAGAGACAATTCTGTCTCTGATCCAATCTGATCGGAGGGAGATCTGTCGGCTGCCCATACACCGCAGGCTAATTCATGATCAATTTCAGCATGACATCTCTCGGGAATCGGCCTTGTTGTGACGCTGCATCTGCCGCCTCACTGCCCCCAGCGCTGTGTCCCCCTTATGTCAAATGTGGTCCCCAATGCTCAGTGCAGTATACGTTACCTGTCAGTGTCCTCCACTGGCTCCGTGATCTGTCCTCCATCCATATACACGCACCCTATGTGGTTGCCGGCCTAACGTGGGCGTAACGTGACACATGCGCCCACGTATTTTCCAGCAACCACGATATCGCGTGCCATTACCGCCGTGCACCTGATCGAACATGCCGGCCCTACATGTCTGATCCATACATGCGACCAATTTCAGACCAAAATTGGTCACATCGCCGATCGGACATGCACTTGGCAACCCCGATTTTCTTCTGATTATAATAATCGAATCGGTTGGTTGATCGGCAGCCAAGTCGTCTGAAGATGCCAGTATCTGAAAGGGTAGCGAGTTAGCTTCTGAAGGGCAGCAGTCATGTGCAGCACCTACACTAAGGACTTTTTGAAAAAGGTCCAGAAAGTCCTGCAAGCTTATTTAACGATCTCTTGTATTAGGCCCAGTGAGACTGAGTTCCGTTAACCTCCCTGGCGGTATGATTATTTCCGGATTTTAGGGTCTTTTTAAAAGGTTTTAGACCCTAAAATCAGGAAAAAAATCATGCCTCTGCAGCAGCCCCTGCTCTCACTCACCTCCCTGGGCTCCAGCGCTGCAATTTTACCTCCGTCCTTTGGGTGGTGTTGTAACACTTTGGTGAGATCAATGATAGCGATCTCACCAGAGTGATTCAGAGCCTTGGAGGACAGGAAGGAGAACAGCTACCAACGTCTGGATCCCCCGGGAGGTGGGTAAAAGCTCCCGCTGCGCGCATTACTCTGCACAGAGCTCCCGACGGCTAGCCCGAGCTTAGCTCGGGATTACCGCCAGGGAGGTTAAATTTCAAAAACATATCCACATTGCCCATTGTAAGACCACATACAATGCAGCGGCTTCTTCTACTGAAAGATGTCAAAGACCTGACTGGTGGCCATGGGTTGCAACATTTTAGAGGTTTAACATTATTACCTAAACTGCCGTATAGTAAAGCAACCACAAGATGTCACTGTCTGTAAAGTGCAGCAGTGATCTCTATGGTATTGGGATTTCCTGTATTCAGTCTGTGTTCCTCTCTGTTCTAAGTAAGCTGCATTTCCTGATGATGGTGTATGATTTATCTCTGCATGCTTTTCTTCAGTAAAGAGTTCTAACTTGTTATACTTGCTTCCTATCTGCTTGTAAAGACCACTCTGCTCCATCACAACACAGGTATTTTTTCCTGATGAAAGTTTCACAGATGAGCCCCATTATAATCACTATTTTGTATGTCTCTGCAGCAAAGCCTCAGCTCTCCCTCCTGCCCTCCCCTCTGTTTGCCCGGCCGGGGGAGGAGATGACCCTCACCTGCGAGATCTCTCACTTCCACCCCCTGGAGATCTCTGTGGACTTCCTGCTACAGCTTCCTGGTGAGACCAGCCCCTCCCTCCAGCCCGGGACCTCGCTGTCCACTCATGGCCTCAACCAAGATGGCACCTACTCCGTCAACGCCTACCATCGCTTCACCGCCAAGCCTGCACACCACGGAGCGCGCTACTCCTGCCTGGTGAACCACGCCAGCTCCAGCAAGCCCATGTCACGCACGCAGAACCTCCAGATCGCAGGTGAATCATGGGAAAGCTTTGTACGATTATTGTTAAATAATGACTTACTAGCCAACCCGCGTCGTAGCATACGCCGCATCTATCTATCTAATAGAGTACGTGCCTCAACCTTGAAGCAAGAAGAAGTAGGCTTTCCATGAGAAAATGTATGCGTGCTCAAACACCAAGTTTAACCCTAGCAAGTCTGGCTTTGCAAATCCGGCCTAATTGGCTATTTATGAGGCAATGCTCATGCAAATATGCATTTGCTTTCGCATTCCAAACTATGCAGGGTCAAAAAACCAATACTGCAAAGTGCTCTCTCGCTGCCTGGGAACCACAGCGGCACCCCGGAGTGGGAGGCTGGGTGGCGCAGCTGCCCCCCCCCCCCCAAGCGTGGCCAGCGCTGGGGAGAGCCGTCCGCACCCACCTCCTAATATTAAAAACAGCCACTTACCTTAACGTCCATTGGGTTCTGCTACATGCGCATTAATTTTCTCATGGAAAGCATTTTGTGCAGTTTGTATCCTTTGGAGGCAGGTGGTGGATGGCTTGCTCCGGTGGTGTGAACCCTGGAGTGAGTGCGCCTGTCCTCCCCCCCCCCCTCTGGAGTGCTGTATGTGAGCCAGCCCTGAGCTCTAAAGCTCGGGGTGACCCATGCTTCTCTCCTTTCTCATGTGGTGCCCCCAAATTAATGCGCATGTAGCAGAACGCAATGGACGTTAAGGTAAGTGCCTGTTTTTAATATTGGGAGGTGGGTGCAGACGGCTCTCCCCGGCGCTGGCCAAACTTGAGGGGGGGTCGTCCACGCCACCCAGCCTCCCCCTCTGGGGTGCCGCTGTGGTTTCCAGGCAGTGAGAGAGCCTGGGACCCTGCGGTCCCCCCAGTTGTATAAAAAGGGGGCATTGGGAATCCTCCCCGTTGCGCTCTGGAGGCCTGGAGCACACCAAAAACTGCTAGCAGATCCGCAAAATGCTAGCAGATTTTGAAACGCTTTTTCTTATTTTTCTGTAGCATTTCACCTAGCATTTTGCGGTTTTGTAAAGCGTTTTTGGTGTAGTAGATTTCATATATTGTTACAGTAAAGCTGTTACTGAACAGCTTCTGTAACAAAAACGCCTGCAAAACCACTCTGAACTGCCGTTTTTCAGAGCGGTTTGCGTTTTTCCTATACTTAACATTGAGGCAGTAACGCATCCGAAATCCAAAAAAATGCCTCACCTCGGGAGTATGCGTTTCAGCAAAACGCCTCCCACTCTGGTGTGCACCAGCCCATTGAAATACATTACCCAAGCATATCCGCAGCCGCAAGTGGATCGCAAAACGCTGCCGAACCGCTCTGGTGTGCACTAAGCCGGATAGTGCTAATGTAGCATGTAGCAGGGTGACTGCTTTTTGTGGTATTGGTTTGTGCATGCATTTGCATGAGCATTGCCTCATGAATATCCAATTAGGCCAGATTTGCAATGTCAGACTTGCTAGGGTAAGGCCTCTTTTCCATGGACTGTGAATAGGCAGTGAAATGGCTCTCAAACTCTCACAACTGCTCACTGCTGCCTGGTAACTGCTCGCTGCTGCCTGGTAACTGCTCGCTGCTGCCTGGTAACTGCTCACTGCTGCCTGGTAACTGCTCACTGCTGCCTGGTAACTGCTTGTTGCTGCCTGGTAACTGCTCACTGCTGACTGATAACTGCTTGCTGCTGCCTGGTATCTGCTCACTGCTGCCTGGTAACTGCTTGCTGAGCACACAGCTCAACAGTCCGTGGAAAAGAGGCCTTAAACTTGGTGTTTGATCACGCATAAATTTTCTCATGCAAAGTACTTCTTCTTCTTGTTTGAAGGTTGAGGCACTTAGTCTATTATATATATAGATAAATTTTCTCATGCAAAGTACTTCTTCTTCTTGTTTGAAGGTTGAGGCACTTAGTCTATTATATATATAGATATATATATAGATAGATGGGATGAGAATGGAGAAAGAGCTCTCATACTACAGGGATGGGGTAAAATTGGCCTTAATCTTTCATTTTCCAAAAACTGTTATCTTATGTGTGTCCCTAGCATTAGTATTTAAAATCTGCTAGCCCTCATATTACATAGAGCTGGTAAAATTGGTCAGTGATTGACCAATTATAATTGAAAGTATGTACTTCGCTTTAGACTTTCTTTGTCAGAACTGATTGTTTGCGATTGTCTCTGACGGACATTGAGTGTGTGTGCAGGTATCTCCCAACATTGTTGAGGAGGTAGTGATTGTCGTATTGCACCTCTAATCATACACCACCATTGTTCTACTAGGAACTCCCTCTCCCTAATATACATAACAGAATGCTTGTCAGAGAACTGAGCAGTGTGCGTTCCTAAACAGTTAAGCCGGGTTCACACTATAGAGGCCGATTTCACACTATAGATTGGTGGTAGCGGTGCGGTGAGGACTTCGGAGATTACTGCGTTAATACGCAGTAATGCCCTTCTGGCTGACAGCCAAACAGGAAGTGACGCTCGCTTGCACTCACTGCTTCTGTGCACTTCCATATTTCCCAAACAGGAAGTGAGTGCAAGCGAGCGTCACTTCCTGTTTGGGAAATATGGAAGTGCACAGAAGCATATTGTAAAAATACACTGCCGCTGCCGTTATTAAACAACCCTGCATCACCATAGATTTACCTGACTTCCAGTCCGTCACATGTCGCTGCAGAACCGCGCGGTAACGAAGATCTGTCCTTGTGTTGGGGATGCAGCGACAAAGTCACTTCTGACGTATCGCACGTGCCGGTATGAACGGCCCCATAGACTTTTATTGGGCTGCTGTAAAATTACCGCACTGCCCCAGTGTGAAACCAACCATGAATGAACCTTTTGGGTGACAAGCTTTACCATGTCTACATATGATCATTATTGCGCTTCTCCTGTTCTCATGATATCGCTTCTCCCTCTCTCTCATGCATTCCTCCTTCATGCAGGTGTGTCCGGACCCTCCATAGAAGATGGAATGTACCTGTTCATGGTGTCTCTCCTCCTATATGGATTTCTCAGCTACCTTCACAGAAAGGGTGAGTTCAGGATGAGCAACTAGCTGCAGCCACTAGACTTTAGTACATTTTAATAGAGTTGCTAACGACTCAATTGCAAACATACTAAGTTAATTGGCTCTCCATAGCTGGCCTTGGAATGTGGTAGAGGCATTAGACAATAACTACAGTAGGGATTACAGAAGGCATACGAGGCACCCAAAGTAGATAAAAGTTTGTTAAAAGCACATCAAATACAAAAAGGAAGAGGTGGCTTACCTCCAAAGATGACACTGGGATAAAGACCAAAGTCGGCTTAGTTGCTCTTATTGGCCTGAGGAGGTGGGGAAGAGCCTGCGAAACGCGTCAGTGTTACACTTTTTGTCTTCAACCGAGTGTCATCTTTGGAGGTACCAGTAAGTCATCTCTTTCATTTTTATATTTTTGGGCTTTTTTTTAATTTATTTTCTGACCCGGGAGTCAAACTCATGACCTCATGCCTCACAGGCAGAGGCAGTACCTTCGGGACAAACTCAACCCTTCTATTGACACCCTTCTATTGGAGAGAAGCTGGTCTCCACTCTCCAGTTGCACAGCTTGCAGCTAGTACCCAGTAATTTTTTGTATAGAGTGACCACACCAGGATTATGCGAGATCACCCGAGTTGAGACAGGATCAAAATCTACACCTGCTTACTGGTTGGTTGCCCTTGCTGCAACCTGATTTTGTAAGTACTACTTTTCTCTTGTGCTGTCCTTGTAGCAACTTACTGCGCCATTTGGGCTCTTTGTCTATGTGCTTTTTATTAAAGGTGCTGTGTTATCTTACCCAAACATGGTAGGGAATGATTTGATTGTGAGCTCCCCTGAGGACAGTCAGTGAAATGACTATGTAATCAGAAAGGAGTAGGATCAATAGAGGAAATGTATGTGCCAAACAATATATTAGTAAAATATCATAACTTTATTTAATTCATTAGAAAATATTTAAAACAGGTATACATTAACCTGATGTCCAATCTAGACCGGCCGGCTAGTCTCACACACATGACTATGTACTCTATAAAGTCCTACAGGGGGTGTCACTGCTATGTAAATACATAATAATTATATGGTAGGGCATTAGACTGACAATGGTAGGATTAGATTGTGAGCTGCTCTGAGGACAGTCAGTGACATGACTATGTACTCTGTAATGTGCTGCAGGAGATGTCAGTGCTATAAAAATACATAATAATAATAATAATAATAATAATAATAATAATAATAATAATAATAATAATAATAATAATAATAATAATATGCTAGGACATTAAACTATGACTATGGTAGGGATGATTGTGAGCTCCTATGAGGACAGTCAGTGACATGGCTGTGTACTCTGTAAAGTGCTGCAGAAGATGTCAGTGCTATAAAAATACATAATAATAATAATAATAATAATAATAATAATAATATGGTAGGACATTAGACTATTACTATGGTAGGGATTAGATTGTGAGCTCCTCTGAGGACAGTCAGTGCCATGACTATGTACTCTGTAAAGTGCTGCAGAAGAGGTCAATGCTATATACTGTAAATACATAAAAATATGGTAGGACATTAGACTGACAATGGCATGGATTAGATTGTGAGCTCTTCTGATGACAGTCAGTGACTAGACTATTTACTCTGTAAAGTGCTGCAGAAGATGTCAGTGCTATAAAAATACATAATAATAATAATATGGTAAGACAGACTATAAATATGGTAGGGATTAGATTGTGAGTTCCTCTGAGGACAGTCAGTGACATGACTATGTACTCTGTAAAGTGCTGCAGAAGACGTCAGCGCTATATCAATACATAATAATAACAATAATCCGAACATTTGCATAGTGCTTTTCTCCTGTTAGACTATAAGCGCTCAAGAGCTGCAGCCTCTGAATAGGTACTACTGACCCTAGCCAGGATTTGAACCCTGGTCTCCCATGTCAAAGGCGGCACACTTAACCAGTACAGTATATAGCCACTAATAATAATATGTTAGGACATTAGACTATGACTATGATAGGGATTGGATTATGAGCTCCTCTGAGGACAGTCAGTGACATGACTATGTACTCTGTAAAGTGCTGCAGAAGATGTCCGTGCCAGACCGACCGTCAGTGTCCGTCACACACTGATTGCTATTAGACTAAGAAGCGCCTCAGGGCCTCCAACCCCTGAACACTTTAGGCCTTGTTTCCATCTGTGCGCTTCTGTCTGCTTTTCAGCAACAAACACTGATGTGCTGATAAAAAGCGGACAGAAGCGCATAGATGAAAAAAAAGGCCTTTTCTAATTATTTGGCTTGCAGTCACTAACATGCATTTTTTCTTATTTCTCTCTGCTTCAAACACAATAGTGGAATGATAGCTGAGTGAGTTGTGCGCCCCCTCCTACACTGTGCATTAACTACTTGAGGACCACAGTGGTAAACTCCCCTAAAGACCAGGCACATTTTTAATAACATGGCCACTGCAGCTTTAAGGCCAAGCTGCAGGGCCGCACAACACAGCACACGAGTGATTCCCCCCCCCCCCCTTTTCCCCTCACCAACAGAGCTCTCTGTTAATGGGGTCTGATCGCCCTCCCGTGTTTATTTTTTTTAAATAAATATTTATGTTATTTGTTTTTCTTTATTTTTGCCTATTTTTTGTATTTATTTATTTTTTGAATCCCCTCCCTCCCCACAGCCGGCCAATCCTAACGATCGGCTGTCATAGGCTTCTGCCTATGAGAGCCGATCGCTCTCTTGTCCCCCAGGGGGACAGCCCTGTCACACGGCTGTCCCCAGTACAGCGCTGTACTTAGTGAAAAGACGGCGGTTTCGCCGTCTAACAGTCACCCGAGTGGCAATAGCCGCTCGGAGACTGAAGGCGGGGGTGGAGCTCCCCGAGCAGGAGATACGCGAGCAGTCTGCGTGAAATCTCCTGCAAATACCAGCCCCAGGACTTGACGCCCATCGGCGTTAGACGGTCCCGGGGGGGTTAAAGGCTGGAGCCTCTCTCGCTTCTGTCTTGGCCTGGCCTTGGTCAGTGCTATATAAATACATAATAATAATATGATAGGGCATTAGACTTGGACTATGGTAGGATTAGATTGTGAGCTCCCCTGAGGACAGTCAGTGACATGACATGACTATGTACTCTGTAAAGTGCTGCAGAAGATGTCAGTGCTATATAAATACATAATGATAATATGGTAGGACATTAGACTATGTCTAAGGTAGGATTAGATTGTGAGCTCCTCTGAGGAAAGTGACATGACTATGTACTCTGTAAAGTGCTGCAGGTGATGTCGGTGCTATATAAACACATAACAATTACATAGCAGTTACAGTATAATGTAGTGTAATAGTTGTGCTTTGGGGTTGGTAGGGGATTTTTGTGCTGTATGGCTACACAAGGACTCACTTCTGTGCTTTTATTCTCTTACAGTTAAACTGTTCTTCAGAAGCCCAGGGCAAGTAAATGACAAACAGGTAACTATCCACAGTCACAGCACAGAGTGGTGTCATTCATAAACTTTAATAGTAGTAGTGTCATTTTATAAAGTTCTAACATGGAAACAGAACCACATTACATTCATTAGCTGCAGAAAGGGATGTTAGAAGCCTTGCCAAGTTCTTTTTGTTGTCAGTTTACCCTTTGAGAAGATTCAAACTGACTTCCTGTCGTGGTGAGAGTTGAAACGGGTACACTTCCTGTTTGTTTGTCATGTGGCAGCTGTAGAGTTTTGAAATATGCTTACCCTGTCTGGGAAACCTGACAACTTCTGACTGTGTTCCCATTTCAGTTAAAACAATGAACAACAGTTTTGGTTAGAGCTCCACTTTATAGATCAATGTCTTTGAGCGTTGTTATTTGGAATAAGGATGAGTGGTGGAGGTATTGGAACATCTGATGCAGGATGTACTGTATGTTCCTAAGTACTACCTGGCACCTGCTGTATATGTAGAGGAAGCCATATATCTACAGAGAATGTCATTAATAGAACAAATTGTTCTGACAAATTTACAGGAAGATTTAAGGCAAACTAGGCAGTAGCCTAGACTCTCTACTCTAGGCCCTAGAGTACCACCTCATAACCATGCCAAGTGGAAAATCTTATAGACAACTGCTAGTTATGTCAACAAAGCGATGAGATGCATAATACTATCACCCCGATTAGCATAGCAGTGACAAGTCTAGTACTGTTAATGTAAAAATAAAGCTTTTACTTGTTTTACATATTTCCTACACTGATACTGGCAACACTTCTGGATTTCAAGGCAATATTTAGAAAAGTAGAAGCTCAGGCTGGCTATACTTTTATAGCATAGTATAATGGGTTTTTCCCCCCAAAAAGTTGAAACCTATGCTGTACATGAATAGTATATTGTTCTACTTCAGGTGTGTCAAAACCAAATACAAAGTGGGCCGAAATTGAGCTCTGGGACCAAGTCACGGGCCAACCTCAATGTCTAGTAGCCACCTATCTCCCCTATACAGTTCCCTGGTGTCTAATAGCTCCCTCCTTTCTGTATACGGTTCCCTGATGTCTGGTGGCCGTCCTCCCTCCCCTATACAGTTCCCTGGTGTTTAGTGGTCATCCCTCATCTATACAGTTCCCTGGTGTTTATTTGTCCTCCCTCCCTCCCCTATACAGTTTCCTAGTGTCTAGTGGCCCCCACCCTCCCCTATACAGTTCCTTGGTGTCTAGTGGCTTCCTCTTTCCCTCTACAGTTCCCTGGTGTCTAGAGGCCCCTCCCCTATACAGTTTCCTAGTGTCTAGTGGCCCCCACCCTCCCCTATACAGTTCCTTGGTGTCTAGTGGCTTCCTCTTTTCCTCTACAGTTCCCTGGTGTCTAGAGGCCCCTCCCCTATACAGTTTCCTAGTGTCTAGTGGCCCCCACCCTCCCCTATACAGTTCCTTGGTGTCTAGTGGCTTCCTCTTTCCCTCTACAGTTCCCTGGTGTCTAGTGGCCCCCTCCCTCTCCAATACAGTTCCCTGGTATCTAGTGTTTTCCCCCCTCCCCATATATCGTCCCAGGTGATCTAGGCCTTACCTTCCAATATAGCTTCTCTGGTGGTATAGAGTGGGCCAAACATAATGCCAAGCGAGAAAGCCACCTGAGGGTCAAATCTAAAGGGAGATTTGGCCCATGGGCCGGAGTTTGACATGTATGTTCTAGTTGAAGAAGTGGAATTTCATGATACAACGAAGATACTTTTTTTTTTCCTGCGAATAAGCTATAGCGTTCCAGCCACATGGAAAGCATGCTGTGCTATTTCTGTGATTGCAGATACATTTTACATTACCAGCAAGGCTAAGCATTGTGTTTCTATTTCAGAAAAAGGTTAACTAGTCCAGATTGGGAACTGGAAGAACTGGGTGTGATCGCATTGGAGCGCACCGATAAATCCGTGTTTTCTGTAGCAACCAATGGGGTGTCTGACTTTCCTCCTCTGACCTGCACTATAATTCTGAAACTGAAGAAGTTGCTGCAGCAGCACGTTAAACGTCCTACGCATCCTATTTTCTCATACTCTGTACCACTGCCCTGCAGTTGCGGTAACCCCCTTTTTCTTTCAATGGAAACAGAATCATGAAGAACTACTGATGGCCAGCAGGGGGCAGTACAGTGCTTTGTGCTTTTTATTTTCTTACTTTTTTTGTGTGTATGTGTGTGTGGTTTGTTATGTGCAAGTTAAACTTGCCAGGAAAAAAAGGCACTTCCTCTTCTGAATTGTTAGCGGAATCCAAAAACAGGTTTTTAGGTTCCATCCCTTAAAGTGAACCTGAGACGTTAAAAAAAAATAAAAAGTTTTATACATACCTGGGGCTTCCTCCAGCCCCCTTCTGGCTGATCGATCCCTCTCTCGCGGTCTTCCCACATCGCCCGGTTCCACCGCTAGTTGGCGCAGTCTGGCTGTGCGCGCAGCCCGGTCGCACTTCCGTGGCTGGGAGCAATCTGCGTCGAAACCAGGCATGGGCAAACTCGGCCCTCCAGCTGTTACGGAACTACAAGTCCCACAATGCATTTGCCTTTATGAGTCATGACTGTGGCTGTCAGACTCCTGCAATGCATTGTGGGACTTGTAGTTCCTTAACAGCTGGAGGGCCACGTTTGCCCGTGCCTGGTTTAGACGCAGAACTCTGCCGGTGACGCAAGCGAGATGGGGCGTGCGTGACTGGGCCGCACATGTGCAGTACACCCTAAAATATTGGGCCGCCGAGCGGAGGATCCAGGTGGCCTGGGAAGACAGCGAGGGACCGATCAGCCTGAAGGGGGCCGAAGGAAGCCCCAAGTGTGTATAAAAAGTTTCTTTTTTTACTCATCCCAGGTTTCTCCGCATTCACCCTTATCCTTGGGATACGTACGTTTTTCTGGATTTCTTCAGCTCGCCTGATTCTGCGTTTTTTCGGTTTTCTCCTGTTGATTACCCCCCCCCCCCCCTTTCTGCAATTTTGCATTTTTGTGTATGTTTTGTGTGTTTTTGTGCATAGCAATGAATTTCATCTACACAATAATTTATATTATTAACTTCAAAATTGGATGTCGCTTATCAAAAATGATTTTTCTGCATTTCCATTGAGTTACGCAATTTAAAAATGCAGAAAAATCACAAAAAAAAAACATGGATCAAATGCTGTGGCATTAAAGCAAACCTGAAGCGAAAATAAACTTATGAGATAATGGATTGTATGTGTAGTACAGCTAAGGAATAGAATACAATATTAGTAGCACAGATATGAGTTTCATATTGTTTCCAGTACAGGAAGAGTTAAGAAACTTTAGTTGTTATGAAGGCAAAAGAGCTTCCCTGAGCTATTTTTACTGCAGGAAAGTTTAAAGGGTTATTAGCTCTGCTGTTTATAGTTTAAAATACAGAGTGCGGTGTGTAAACTGCAAATGTTAGAAAAAGATACAATGTTATTTAAAAAAAGAAAACAAAAACCTAAATAACTGAAAATAAAAATAAGAGACTCTTTCCTTTGCTACTAATGTTCTATTCCTTATCTGTACTATACATATAATTCATTATATCATGTTTTTTATTGCTTTAGGTTTGCTTTAAAATCCATCAGAATTGCGACCATGAAATCGCAATTCTGCACGATGCACATGAATTCTAAGTTCAAAATGGAGCAAATCAAACTCAGCAGCTGCCAACCAATTAGCTGGCAGCAGAGTGTTAATAAACAGGCAGCTAGAGCTGCGATTGGCTCAGTTTTATCCCCTCCCCTGGCTCAGTAAAAACGTCAAATGTGAGGAAGATTTTCTTTCCCATCATCAGATTTAATGAATTTGGGAAGATTTCCTCTCTGGTATAAACAGACCTCCCACATTCTTTTTAATACTACGAATTTGCGATACCTCTGGGTCAATCCTAATCCCAGGTCTGTGAGCATGGAGTAAACTAGGATCCTTATCTCAGCTAACAACCTCTAACCCCATTTAGATGGTCTGTTTGAATTAAGGCATCTTAATGACATGTATTTATGCTTGAAAAAAATATCTGTTTTCCCTTTTGATGTTGCATGTATATAGCTGTCTGTACCACCAGCCTGCAAACTAACAGGATATAAGCCCGACGAAGGCTGCAAGGCCAAAAGCTTGCTTATTTTATTCATTTTTAGTTAGCCAATAAATGGTATCATACTGATTTAAAACTTCTTTTTAATAGAATGGACCCCCCAAGTAGAGAGGGGCGGTGATGGGAATTACTGCAGTTAATTTAAATACTGTTCTTTCCCTCTACTTCTGACAATGCTGTGAAAGATTACTGTAAGCAGTATTTTCTCTCCCCCCCCCCCCCCTCCTGCTCTAACAGTATGTGGCTTCTCTCAGGCAGAGCCCAGGCATTCTGTTGTCTTTAACTGTGCTGCGAGTGCGCTTACAACTTCTGCAGCTGGTAACGTTTATCAACAACAACTAAAAATGGATTTTAAATCATAATTGTTGTTCGTTCTGAATATTCAATTCAGTGGATTTTTCCTTTAATATGAATTTTGCTACCCAGCCTATATTTGTTGTAATTGGTCATGCTAATGTCATTTACAGCACAGGAAGCCTCTGGGGTTTATATGAATTACATTATTTAATCCCAGGAAGGATCATTATATTGCTTTTTTTGCTTGTTTATTTCTTACTCCTCCAGTTTTGCTGTATTTGATTATAGCTGTGCTGCAGGGGTCATTTCTTTCACTGGGGCTCACTGTCATGAGATGTTTATTTGTTCATTTTAGACTTAATTTATACTGGGAGTGTCAGTAGTATGGAGTCTGTTTTTAGACCGTATTGCACTAAAAGCTCAATTAAAACTTTTTTAGGAGTTTTCCAAAAATTATATTTTTTCAGATCAGAAACCAAGATAGGCCTAGTGCACACCAGAGCGGTTCGGCTGCGGTTTGCGATCCGCTTGCGGGTGCGGATCCGCTTGGTCAATGTATCTCAATGGGCTGGTGCACACCAGAGCGGGAGGCATTTTGCAGAAACGCATACTCCCAGGCTGCTGCAGATTTTGGATTGCGGAGGCGTTTCTGCCTTAATGTTAAGTATAGGAAAAACGCAAACCGCTCTGAAAAACGGCACTTCAGAGCGGTTTGCCAGGCGGTTTTTGTTACAGTAGCTGTTCAGTAACAGCTTTACTGTAACAATATCAGAAATCTACTACACCAAAAACGCTTCACAAAACCGCAAAATGCTAGCTGAAACGCTACAGAAAAATAAGAAAAAGCGTTTCAAAATCTGCTAGCATTTTGCGGATCTGCTAGCAGTTTTTGGTGTGCACTAGGCCATACCACATGTTTTTCTGATCCTTAAAGTGCCCATACATCACTGTACTTGATTTTTCTGTTCGATTGACCATTCGATACAGTGTTTTTATTGGATGATTTGGGGACATGTTCCAATCTGCTCAATCAGTGGAAATTGGTCAATATATGCCCATATCGAAAAACGTACTCAATCATGCAGGATGAGAAATATTGATCGATTGTAAAGGAATTAACTAATGTTCACATGATTTTGATCGATGCAGAATCGACTTTGGTTTCAGAGCATGGAGGTACCACAACGTTCAGATCGATTAGTGATGTAGGATTGCAAAGGATCTCACTTGTAGTGTGTGGATCACTAGTCTATTCACTTTAGACCGAGAGCACAGAGTGGAGATTGGCATGGAGGGGGCGGGGGAGAGGCGGGGCAAAGGCAGAGGACAGCCAGTGAGAGGCTCTTAGAGGCGGGGAAGGGGCGTTATGCAGGCGTTACTCTCCTGTAAGGGACGCCCTTCCCCATTACTCTACTGACAAACTCCTTTTTTATACTAAAAAGTGCCTCGGGTACACTTAAAGTTAGGGTGAGGGATCGGCTGTATTTCCTGTGGAAATTAGTTTAGTCTATACGGCAACCCAGTGGCGTAACTACAATTCATGGGGTCACACCCCTTCCCTTGCCTTTCCTTGGTGACCTTCACGGCCTTGGGGGCGTCTCACAAGGATCATAAAACAAGTGTGGCCATCATGATCAGACGGACCCATAACAAGTATCCGCAAAAACACCCATTCTGTATGCAGCCCCCTGTACTGTGTGCAGACTCCCCACTGGTCGCTTTTTCATTCCAGTTGCAGATTTTCCTTGAAGAGAAATTAGGTGAAGTTCTGTGATTTGTTCAAAGCCAATCCTCTGAGCTTGCAGGGTATCATGGGAACAAAATGCTATGATTGGCCAGCTGTGTTTCTCTAGGTAACCTCCCAAGCAGTAAGCACGAGTCTGTCTCGGGGTGAAAAGAAGCATGAAGCAGTAACTGCGAGACAGACTCGGGCTGGCCGCAGAATTTGCTTACTGTTGCTCCGTCGCTGGGTCTGCGCTCCCTCTGGGCAGAAATGCATTAAGATGAAATGGGAGCCTAGACAGGGTAGCAGTTTTTGCCCCCCGTTGATGGTCACCTAGATTTTTTTTTTTGCTAAGATTTGGTCAGGGCTGTGGAGTCAGTACAAAAATCATCCGACTCTTCAGATTATGAAACTACCAACTCAGACTCCAGGTACCCAAAAATTGCTCCGACTCCTCGACTCCGACTCCTTAGTTTAATACTTACCAGGGCTGCGGAGTTGGTACAGAAGTCATCCGACTCTGACTCAGTTTATGAAACCACCAACTACCGGTATGCAAAAATTACTCAGACTCCTCGACTCTGATGCCACAGCCCTGGATTTGGTGGGGTTAGCATCCACCAGGCTCCTAGACTCTCTCTGGGCCCTAGGCAACTGCCTAGAATTGCCTCTGATCGTGCCCTCCCCCCAGTACTAGGATTCACGCCGCCGATAATGACCGAGTAGCACGCAGTGACGTCTGATCTCGGGACGCATGCCTTTGACACAGAAATCCAGGTAGAAATGAAAGGCCCAGGAAGTTAACAATGATCTTTGTAGAGGATTATAGATCTCACAGGTTCAGTTTCTGCAGAATGTGTGAAATCTTTCATTGTTGTCACATGATTTATAAACCTCCTGCAGCTGCTCTGATTATTGGGGTGCCGGAGGGAGAAGTATCTAAACTCGTGTGGCACTGGGCAACGTTTATATCAGCCAATCAGTGCAGTAATGAGTGTTGATGCTGCTGTAAATAAGCTAATGGAAAACAAATGTCAGCTTTTTCCAGATGACCCGGCAAACAAATAGAAAAAAGAATGCAAATAACTGTGATACAGCAGTGGAAACTTTTCTCTGAGCTTCTTGTCAGCTTCAGTTACTTCTCAGTGAGGGTGACTTTTCAGCAGAACTAACCTAGCATAGCAATCAAATACACGCCCCTCCATTCACTGGGAACATGTTCACACATATGTATTTCACTTGCAGAGGAGACATTTCTGGAGTGTAATAGTTGTGGCCAACACACCAGTGTGAACATACCATTTACAATATAATTGCATGGTGTTAGCAATGTGTTTATATTGTTTGATGAAATGCAGCACAACACCCCACTGCGAACTCAGCCTAAAGCCTCATTCTGTTGCTATGCAGAGGAGGAGGGTCGACAGGGTGGTGCGCATAGAGTGTCACACAGTGGGCGGGGCAAGTGAGCAGAACAATGCGCTCCGCCAAGTCAATCTGACAGGAGGAATCGCTCATTGACACATCTGTGGGGGAGGGGCATTGGGACTCTCCAACCCGACGGGTTTCGCCATTACAGCATCTTCAGGGGTGATTAACTTATTAACTTCAGAGGCTATTCATTGGAGAATTGTACATTAACAGTGGTGGCTGGATGGTGTAATGGTTAAGGGCTCTGCCTCTGACACAGGAGACCTGGGTTCGAATCTCAGCTCTGCCTGTTCAGTAAGCCAGCACCTATTCAGTAGGAGACCTTAGGCAAGACTCCCTAACACTGCTACTGCCTATAGAGCAGCGCCCTAGTGGCTGCAGCTCTGGCGCTTTGAGTCCGCCAGGAGAAAAGCGCGATATAAATGTTCTGTGTTTGTTTGTGTTTGTAATAAGCCCTGAAGATGCCGTAATGGTGAAACCTGGTCGGGTTGGAGGGTGGTTAATATTTTATCATTTGATACAAGTGCTTTTAGGAGATTTTAACAATTGTGCAGCTTGCACTTAAAGTGACACCGAAGAGAAAATAAACATATGAGATGATGAATGGTTTGTGTAGTACGGATAATGAATAGAAAAACCCTCGGGGTTATCAGACAGTCGTCAGCATCACAATAACATATAGGGCTGCTTATAGCGCTATTGCAAGCAGATCATTTTGGCTGCACTCTTGGTTATGCTATTCATTGGTGAAATTGTACATTAATAATCATCTACTGGTCAATTCTGTCTGGAAAATGTCTTTGCTATGAATTTTTTTTATTTTTTATTTGAATAAAGGTTTTGTGGAAACAATGCAAAGCAGTTTGTGTGCATGAAATGTTTCTGTATGCGGTCTGTAAAGCCGGTGAACACACTCGCAGGGGCAATTTTTCCCACGATTCCCAGGTTTCTGTCATAGTGCGTCCTTGTTTGCGATTGTGTTTTCCGCCTGTGATTTCCATTGTGCAGAAAAAGCATAAAGCTGTGCAGTTTAAAATCACAGGGAAAACCGTGGATGCAAAAAGCAAACAAACGCTTATGATGTGCGTTTCCCAACTGAGGCCATTGACTCCCATCTGATGCAAAATGTGCATTATTCCTGCAAGTCTGTTCCCTGCCTAAATGGTGCCGAAAAGGGAGTTCACAGGCAGAAAAGATGTTGCTCATTCCCCAAGGTATTTAACTAAATTTGGTAACTCTTGGATGAGTAGAGGCTGCAGCAAGGAGGGGGGCGTGTATTCTTTCCTTCAATGCAAGCCCCTCCCACCTGGAATCCCCCCCCCCCCCATTGCAGCAGGGAAGGGGTGTGTAAAGCAGAGTATCAACTTACCATAAGGCCCGTTTTGCCCTCCTCCCTGCCCGGCAGCTGCTGTCACTCACCACTGCTCCCGCATCTCCTGGTTTGTCACATGATGTCACTCGGGAGTGGTGGCTGTGCTACAGAGGAGGACAATCCAGACACTGGAGAACATATTACATTGCTTTACTGCCCTCTACTGGTGGGAAGGTCACTGGTCACATGGCCACTAGCGGAGGACCCAGACGGTGGGGGAGCGATCAGCCTGAAGAGGGCTGGAGGAAGCCCCGGGTATGTATACATCTTTTCTTTCCCTTACGGGAACAATTTTTTTCATTTTTTTTTCGATTAGATAATTTTGTTTCGATTATTCTGTTAGATCGAATACCAAGATTTTTCCAACATGTCCGATCGGATTTTTATAGAAAAAATGGCATAATTGTTCGGTTTTCTAGATCGAAAAATGATTTTTAATGTTCATTCGATTCGATCGTTTTGGTTGAATAAACGGGAAAATCAAACGTTTTTATTATACTAGAAGGTGAACAGAGGTGCCAAAAGAATAAAATATGCTAAAATTGTTAAAAAGTTTGGGAGGTGGTGGTGGCCTCAACCTCCCCAAACAGACACATAAGCTGTCAATTTTTCAAAAGAAACAGATTTTATTCACATACTCCAATAAAACAGGCAACGCGTTTCGCAGGTATAATCCTGCTTCCTCAGGCAATCACAGTAGGAGTATCATTCACACTATGGGACAAAGCAAGAAAAACGGGGGAGGACCATCAGATTGCTGTGTATGTCACTTATTCATTGACATGTATATACATATACATATATTATACTGTATACGCAGGGGCGTAACTAGAAATCACCGCCCCCCCCCCTGCAAAAATTTGGATGGGGCCCCCCCCCCATTCAGGGCCGTTTCAGGGGGCAAGAGTGGTCGCAGCATGAGGAGAGAGCATGGCCACACATCAACAGCGAGGGGGGACCCTCCCCCCCTTCCCTCACCTCGGGCTCTCCCCTCTGCACGCTTCTCTCCTGCAATTATCAGTGGCTGCGGGAGGCAGCAGGAGGCAGCAGGAATGCATAACTCCATCCACCACGGAGGTCCGATCTCTAAGTGCCTCACGCTACTTCCTGTTTAAACAGGAAGTAACGTCAGACACTTAGAGAGCGGAACCTCCGGCGCGTGGAACGCATGGAGGCATGTGTTCCTGCCCGCCCACACTGATAATTGCAGGAGTGGAGTGCGCTGAGGGGAGAGCCCGAGGTGAGGGAAGGGGGAGGGTCCCCAGAGTAAAATTTGGTCCATTTTTATGGAAAAATATGGATAGTTGGCAACCCTGTCCAGTCTTGTGGGCTTCCCTCCTGATAGTGACCATTGATTTACAGCCATTAAACAGTTTCCAAAGTGCGGACACATTGCACAATTACCAGTGGAATTCCCATAGCAGGAAACGGGGCATATCATGTACAGATTATGGGAACAGCCACAGATAGCTTGTAAGCCTAGAGGAAATGTAACACCATCAAATCATTATTAGCCCCAGTGGCGTAAGTAAGGAGCTTTGGGCCCCAGCAGGGTTGCCACCTCAGGCACAAATGATTTATACATGGCTTGTGCCTACTTAGATCCAGTTTAAGTACTGATTATTTGTGAGTAGCCCCAGAACCTGTATTTAGATGTGTCGGTATTGAAAGGGATGAGGTGGCAACCATAGGCCCAGTGCGAGTTTTGCATGGGGCCCCAAGGACTCTATTGATAAGGAGCCTCAAAACCCACCAAGGACAGCTGCAGTGTCAGAGAGGTGTAATCAGAATAAGGAAACAGTTAGTTAAAGTGGATCCGAGATGAACTTTTACTCATTGCATAATTGTGTTCCTTTCCTATTGTTTATGGGGCATTTTGTTTTAATACTCTAATTCCCTGTAAACTAAACAAGCCACGCCCACAGGTTTTCAGAGAGCCAAGGCACTTTCAGACAGTAGTAATGGCTCATGGGAGCTCAGTCTGGGCTGGAGGAGGGGGAGGTATTACTAGCCAGAGATTTCAGAGTCAGAGGGGAGGAGGGGGGATTCGGTTTTTTTCACATGCTGAGTGCTGAAGATGCAGATAAGCTTGCCTGTGTGTAATGTTTACAAACAACATGGCTGCTGTCATTGTATCACAGGAAGAAATAATCATATTCTATTGAAGCTGTTTGCAGCTAAATTTGCTGTGTAAACTATCTAAACTTTAGATAAGATATATAGACAAGTTACTTGTTATAGTTAGTTTTTCATCTCGGATCCGCTTTAAGGGTTACCACTCTGCAATGCACATATAGAGGTGTTCATTACCAGCATAGCACCAATGAAAAGCTAATACGATGGATGAAGGAAGGTCCCTAGTAGGCCGCCTGGTCTAGGGGCCCGGTGCAGTTGCAACATTGCTACGCTACTATTAGCCCTTCCAGATACCTATCCAGGTCTCCACTCTCCAGAATACATATAATATCAGGCCATGTGCCATTTGCTGACTGTTTTTTTCTGCACAGCTACAGCACCTGAATAAGAAACATCAAATTTTATAAACCATTTCTAAGTAAAGTGCAGGGTAAGTCTGAGATCTGCTTTATGGAAAGCATCCTCTGCCTACTCATATTTCACCACTAGATGTCGCCAGATGCATTGGGACTATACATAGCCTGGAGGGAGCTGGATTCTGGAATATTTGTATCGACCACTTCTCTACCCAGATGTGATGGGAGGGGCAACCGGCAGATATGGGAAGCAAAATATTTTGTGAACTAAAACAAATAAACACTACTGAGCTCCTGAATAGATTATTTTATATTATTCCTAATATATATATATATATATATATATATATATATATATATATATATATATATATATATATATATATATATAAGTTTGTAAATAATGGTGTGTTTTGTATAATGAAGATGATAATAACAAATCTGCTTTACTAATTCCTAGATCCTCCGCAATCTCCTGCACCAGCTCACTTACCTCCCAATCACTCCACCCTTTTCCCGCCCCAGACAGACAGTGCTTCTCACACCAAGCTTCCTGATAGGCCAGCAGAGGGCGCGCTGCTTCAGCACTCTGAGCAGTCACACTCACCCGTGCATCTATACGTGGCTATAGGGGGCGTGGCCAGAGCGGACCGGGTGTGAGGCTGAGCAGCAGGTCTCTGTAGGGGAGGACATGAGGATCTGTAGGCAGGTATGTTTCTTGCTTTTATTTTGCTAAACTATAAATATAAGTTTTGCTAAACTATAAATATAAGTGGTTTCTTAACTTTTTATGAAATGTGAATAAGAAACTGTCTGAGCTGAGCTGAGAGTTGTGTGTCTCTTGTGAGTTATCTGTGTGACTCAGCTATGCAGGGAGGGTGTACCTAGCTGCTGTGTCTGAAGACTACATACAGAGAAGGATTAACACTAAATGGGGCCCTAGGCAAGGATATACTTCAGCTCCACATGACAGTCTTTCTGGTAAGCTAAAGTGGGAAAAGGTTCAAAGGAGATGACAGCTGGGCCCCAGGCACCCACTAGGCCCCAGGCACCTGCTTAGGTTACTTTGAGAATGACCCTGATTCCTGTTCTACACATACTCCATATATTGCTGCTCTCACTATTTATCTGGTGCAACATATTTTGTTGTTTTTTTCTTTTATAGAGTAGGATATTACAGCAGCGGCCATAGGAGCTGTTAGGCCTCATGTCTATGTATGTATTGTATCGTGTCTAGGGCCAATTTAGAGGGAAGCGAATTAACTTATCTGTATGTTTTTGGGATGTAAGAGGAAACCGGAGTACCCAGAGGAAACCCACACAGACACGGGGAGAACATACAAACTCCTTGCAGATGTTGACCTGGCTGGGATTCAAACCAGAGACCCAGCGCTGCAAGGCGAGAGTGCAAACCACTACGCCACCGTGCTGCATTTTTTGGGCAACACAATGCGATTCCATTATAATGAATGGTATTGCAACCGAATTGCGAAAAACAACGTGACAGCGCAGTGGGGACGGGACCTATCTGGATAATCTGGCGCTAGTCTAGCTGAGGGGACCAGCAGGAAACCTCACAAAGCAATGTCCACTTCCTGCTCACAGCAAATGAAACTTAGGGCAGGTTCAGACGGGCGCTGATCGGCTGTAACAGTGGCCGTGGCGCTCATCGCTTACCCCTGAGAAAGCAGAATAAAATTATTTTATACTTGCCCAGGGCTTCCTCCTGCCCCATGGGCACCTGTGCGTCCCTCACCGACCTCCCGAATGCCTCCGTTTGGCTGCAGTTAGTCCTAGTTATCTGACTCAAGTCGGAGTCTTCTGCACATGCCCGGCCCTGAGCCGCACGCAACCTGAGTGCGCTCCCGCTGCCCGGAGTGCTCTGTGCATGTGCAGTAGCAATTTTCGTGTACTGCACATGCGCAGAACGCTGTTGGCTGTGGGAGCGCGGGGAGGAAGCACTTGGCTGGCCAGCCGCAACTTGCGGGAGGGACTCTGGTGGAAGTTGTGGGCATAGGATGACTCCAAGGGGCTGTAAGAAGCTTCAGGTAAGTTATGGTAGCCATGCACTGGTCGATTTGCCATCAGATTCGACCAACAGATAGATCCCTCTCTGATCGAATCTGATCAGAGAGGGATCGTATGGCTGCCTTTACTGCAAACAGATTGTGAATCGATTTCAGCCTGAAACCGTTCACAATCTGTGGTGATGGTGCTGCTGCTCCCCCCCCCGGTCTCCGCTGTCTTCTTCTCCGCTCTGGTCTCCGGGTCCGGCAGGCTTCACTTCTTCCTGTCTGGGGAAGTTTAAACAGTAGAGCGCCTCTACTGTTTAAACTTTCTGCCGGGACAGGAAGAAGTGAAGCCTGCCGGACCCGGAGACGGAGCAGCGGAGACCAGGGGAGTTGCATAGGAGGAGCAGGTAATGTATTGCGTCGGTCGTCGGGCACTCAAACGCCGATAGCGACGTGCTCCCTACCCACGGGCGATCGACGGTAATTTCCCGCACTGAGCGATCGACAGGATCGATCTATTTCGGGACGAAATAGATCGAAATTTAGCGGTAACGTTAACGATTTGACAGCAGATTTGATCCCAGTGATCGAATCTGCAGTCGATCGGCGGGAAATCGGCCTAGTGTATGGCCAGCTTTGAACTGATTTAGAGATTGTGCAAAGTAATGGGGAGAGCAAGGCAGTGCACAGGCGAGGAGAGAGAACGAGGGAGCAAAGTACTGGAGAGAAAAACAAGTAGTGCAAAGTGGTGGATGTGAGTCTGTTTCACATAAACAACAAAACAAACGTGAGCAGCAGGAGAGATGCCATGTATAGAATGTCTGTACTGGACACTGTGACTATAACTCACTACAGGCGCACTGTGCAGCCACATCACCTTCTGTTACTCCTCCCATTCCTTGTGTGTGTATACCTCATTACAGGCACACTGTGCAGCCCCATTACACACATCCCTCCCCTATTACTGCTCACGTTTCTTGTGTACATAGTGTGTGTACCTCATTACAGGCACACTGTGCAGTCACATTACAAATCACACCCCTATTACTCCTCACATTCCCTGTGTGTGTATACCTCATTACAGGCACACTGTGCAGCCCCATTACACACATCCCTCCCCTATTACTGCTCACATTTCTTGTGTACATAGTGTGTGTACCTCATTACAGGCACACTGTGCAGCCACATTACACCCCTATTACTCCTCACATTCCCTGTGTGTGTATACCTCATTACAGGCACACTGTGCAGCCCCATTACACACCTCCCTCCCCTATTACTGCTCACATTTCTTGTGTACATAGTGTGTGTACCTCATTACAGGCACACTGTGCAGTCACATTACACATCACACCCCTATTACTTCTCACATTCCCTGTGTACATAGTATGTTTATAGCTCATTACAGGCACACTGTGCAGTCACATTACACAAATCCCTCCCCTATTACGTCTCACATTCCCTGTGTACATAGTGTGTGTAGCTCATTACAGGTGCACTGTGCAGTCACATTATACACATCACACCCCTATTACTTCTCACATTCCCTGTGTACATAGTGTGTTTATACCTCATTACAGGCACACTGTGCAGTCACATTATACACATCACACCCCTATTACTTCTCACATTCCCTGTGTACATAGTATGTTTATAGCTCATTACAGGCACACTGTGCAGTCACATTACACACATCCCTCCCCTATTACGTCTCACATTCCCTGTGTACATAGTGTGTGTACCTCGTTACAGGCACACTGTGCAGTCACATTACACACATCACACCCCTGTTACTTCTCACATTCCCTGTGTACATAGTGTGTGTATACCTCATTACAGGTGCACTGTGCAGTCACATTACACACATCACACACATCACACTCCTATTACTTCTCACATTCCCCGTGTACATAGTGTGACCTCATTACAGGTGCATTGTGCAGTCACATTACACACATCACACCCCTGTTACTTCTCAAATTCCCTGTGTACATAGTGTGTATATACCTCATTACAGGCGCACTGTGCAACCACATTACACACATCCCTCCCCTATTACGTCTCACATTTCTTGTGTACATCGTGTGTGTATACCTCATTACAGGCACACTATGCAGTCACATTACACATCACACCCCTATTACTTGCTCACATTCCCTGTGTACATAGTGTGTGTATACCTCATTACAGGTACACTGTGCAGCCCCATTACACACATCCCTCCCCTATTACGTCTCACATTTCTTGTGTACATAGTGTGTGTACCTCATTACAGGCACACTGTGCAGTCACATTACACATCACACCCCTATTACTTCTCACATTCCCTGTGTACATAGTGTGTGTATACCTCATTACAGGCACACTGGGCAGCCACATTACACACATCACACTCCTATTACTTCTCACATTCCCTGTGTACATATCGTGTGTATACCTCATTACAGGCACACTGTGCAGCCACATTACACACATCACACTCCTATTACTTCTCACATTCCCTGTGTACATAGTGTGTGTATACCTTATTACAGGCGCACTGTGCAGTCACATTACGCACATCACACCCCTGTTACTTCTCACATTCCCTGTGTACATAGTGTGTGTATACCTCATTACAGGCACACTGTGCAGCCACATTACACACATCACACCCCTATTACTTCTCACATTCCCTGTGTACATAGTGTGTTTATAGCTCATTACAGGCACACTGTGCAGCCACATATCACACCCCTGTTACTTCTCACATTCCCTGTGTACATATCGTGTGTATACCTCATTACAGGCGCACTGTGCAGCCACATTACACACATCACACCCCTGTTACTTCTCACATTCCCTGTGTACATAGTGTGTGTATACCTCATTACAGGCGCACTGTGCAGTCACATTACACACATCACACCCCTGTTACTTCTCACATTCCCTGTGTACATAGTGTGTGTACCTCATTACAGGCACACTGTGCAGTCACATTACACAAATCACACCCCTATTACTTCTCACATTTCCTGTGTACATAGTGTGTTCATACCTCATTACAGGCACACTGTGCAGTCACATTACACACATCACACCCCTGTTACTTCTCACATTCCCTGTGTACATAGTGTGTGTACCTCATTACAGGCACACTGTGCAGTCACATTACACATCACACCCCTATTACTTCTCACATTCCCTGTGTACATAGTGTGTTTATACCTCATTACAGGCACACTGTGCAGTCACATTACACAAATCACACCCCTATTACTTCTCACATTTCCTGTGTACATAGTGTGTTCATACCTCATTACAGGCGCACTGTGCAGTCACATTACACACATCACACCCCTGTTACTTCTCACATTCCCTGTGTACATAGTGTGTGTATACCTCATTACAGGCACACAGTGCAGCCACATTACACACATCACACCCCTGTTACTTCTCCCATTCAGATGTCCACACAGCTGATCTACCTACAATAGAAACAAAGTTAACTGGTGGAAATAATGTTCTCTTTTCCTAGGCAAACGCAAGGGGGGGGGGTATTACAGCTGCCCAGAATCCCCCCTCAGACCAGGGCCGGTGCAGTGTCTGGGGACAGGCACAAGTTGAGACAGCAGAATATATGCAGATATCCTGCAGCTCACAGCACCGCCCTCTTTCTTTCTCCACTACAGCTGACTTTGGATGTACAGAGCATGGAGCAGCTCTGGGGCAGTTAACAGAGCACAGAGTCAGGTATGAGAAGAGCCCTGTGCCCTGCTGTGTAAATGCTTCACTTTCCCCTTCATTAGCAATATCTGCTGTCCTCATTATTATCTGTATCCATACTGCTTCTGATTGACCCCGTTGTCGATTGGTAGCAGATCGGACATCCTAGTACCCAGCATGATGTCTAACCATATTGTTATACTGTATTGTGCGTGGATGAGGGAGAGCTTTCAGGAATTTCCCCCTTAAAAATGCTGGGTTTGCCCCTGCTTTTAACCCGTCCACTATATATAGAAAAGAGAGAGACACACATTCTTCAATAACAGCGGAATTTCCCTTTAAGCGATGAGTTATGACTCATCTTCCCCAGCCTTGTTCCTATTTTTGAAGATGAAGCAGTGTTGACACATTCAGATGACGCGCTGCAGTTCTCTCAGTGACCAGAGGAGGAGCTGTGAGCTGTAGGATACATGCCATACTTTGGCCAGACTACAAGGGCTCATTCACACTAAAGGCATTTTGTGATTTTTATTTTTTATTTTTTTTTAGCGCTTGTGCAATGATTCTCTATGAGCGAGTTCACATCTGAGCAGTTTGTTTCTGATCCGCTCAGCAAAGCGCTGCCTGTACCATTTTTGGGGCGATTCCGCCTCAATGGAAGGTAGAGGAAAAGCGCAAAACACTCATAAAATCGCTTTGTGCAGGGATTGCGTGAGTGTTTTTAAGAATAAATGCATTGTATTTATTCTTTTCCGGATCAAAGAGTTCACTGCCTGACTTGCGTCAGGGAGTGAAAAAACGCAATCGCTCTGAAAAAGCGCTTATTGAAGCGCTTTACAAAAACCGCAGCGTCCACCCCGAGCGCCGGGAGTAAAAAAAAAACCTCACCAAACGCAACAGCAAAATTATTCGAATTATTAGAATTCACATTTGTTGCGCTAGTTTGCCATTTCGCATTCATTGCACATCGAATGTATTTGAATGGTGTCGCGTTTTTCTTATTTTTCTTGCGTTTTGCATTGTTTTGCTACATTTTTAAATTATGCGGCAGTGAAGCTGTTTTCCATGTGCGATTTGTTATGACAAAATCGCATATGATATTGTTGTTAATCAGATACTTTTTCATGCAAATTTCCAGTTTAGCGGAAGTGTATTTTCCTTAGTGACTGGAGCACACAGGCATGTGCTGTGTCCAATGGCATGCCTGCTTTACGCCATCTGGATTCCCCCCCCCCCCCCCCCCCCCCCCCCGTTGGTATTGGTATGCACCAAGAAACTGGCATTTTGAAAAACTGCAAAACAATAAAAAAAAAAAGTGCACTAATGTGTAATTGTGTGGAAAAGAAAAACAGGAGGATGAAACCAAAAACACAGAATCGGACCAGTGGAAAAACCCTAAAAATCTCAGGCGGAATTTGCAGGAATAAGTGTGAAGTCTGTCTAAAGGCTCGTTTCCACTGATTATTATTTTTTATTTAGTACAGCATTGTACAACAAAGTATATTCTTGTCATTAACTGTCTCTCAGAGGGGCTCACAATCTAATCCCTGCATAGTCATATGTCTATGTATGTATGTATCATGTAGTACCTGTATCATAGTCTAGGGCCAATTTAGGGGGAAGCCAATTAACTTATCCATATGTTTTTAGGATGTGGGAGGAAACCAAGGTGCATGGAGGAAACCCACACGGACACTGGGGAACATACAAACTTTGTGCAGATAGTGCACTGGCTGGGATTCAGATGGGTAACCACATCCACACAAGACCTGGCGTCCAGCTCTAGCACAAATGGAAACGGGGCTGTAAGGCTAGAGACCCAATGGCTGCGCTTTCCAGGAAATTGCAAAACACGTGCGATTCCCAAATCGTGGAAGTCCCACAATTTGAAACGCCGTTTCCTGAACAATCGCAGTTTGGCTCTACCGGCGTTAATGCAATTGCTCCCAGAATGCTGCTTGCTGCATCCTGTTGCTCCTTGCTGCTAGGAGAAGGGGAGTAGCCTACCCAGCACAAAGCAGATCACCTGACCTGGCCCAACTCCTCCTTCTGCTGTTAAGAGATGAACTCTTTGTGATCAGCACTGACACTTAGCAGTTTGTCCCTGCTTAATATGTTAATAAAATCCTCTCATCGCTGCGAACTGTCTGCAATAACAAAACAATTTCTTGTTGCTGTTTTGTAAAGGCACTGAGGAGCATGTGGGAAGAGTTTTCTTTTTTATCACACACTGAGCATGGACAGGAAGGCAAGACTTTCCAGTAGAAGCCATTTCTACTTTCTAGCCAGCTCTAGCCAGCTGCAATTTGATTGGTCGATTCTAAAAACGTAGTCATTTCTTTCAGATGCTCTGCCAAATTAAACTGCTTATGTTTTTACTTCACAACCTGTCTTGAAGAGATGCCAGGCTACAGGCTGTTCCGTAATGTACACATTCTGGGCTCTGTAGTCACACCAGACCACAATCTATCTGATCCGGACTTGGCGCCAAAGGCTCAGCACTCCTCAGCTGCTACGTCGTAAATTTTCTGCAGGCCCCACGACATTGGTGACATTGCTGATCGTGGTGACAAGACAGAGGCTGTGTGTGGTTTGTTATGAAGGGACCTGCAACGTCCTTGCCGGGCTCGTAAAGAGGAAGTCCTCTGAGTTTAATAACATTGGCACAATAAAGTGCAGAAGGGCTTCCTGCCACGGCTCCCTGCCAGACAATACTCGTGGGCCAGCAAGGTTACGCAGAAGAATAGAGCGCGGTGAAGGGACAATGCCTCGAGCACCCTTGGGCACTGAGCGAACTTGAGATTCAGGAAGCCCCGTCTTGCAGATTTCCTGATTGTCTTCCTGCTGCCCAGGATGTGACGCCAATCTCGGACAAGGTGAGGCTCGCGTAACTTCTCAGAAGATACCTACTGTGGTTGCGAGGCTTTCCCAAGACTGAGGGAGGTATCACTCCAATGTGACAGACGGCTGGCGAGGGAGAGCGACATTACGGACATTTCTGTCATCTCACTTTGTTGTTGTAGACACTTCACTTTCTATTGTGTGACACTGTAAAGCACAAGGCAAGTGTCAGCAAGAAACAACACTGATGTCCCGCGTGTGACCGTGACCCCGGCTGACCCGGTAAGTGGCATCACTTGTGTCTGGGGGGGGGGGGGGGGGGGGGGGGGGGGGGGGGGGGGGGGGGGGGGGGGGGGGGGGGTGAAGGTGCCCATACATTACAAGTGGTCCCAAGTTAGCGAACGAGATAGAAACTGTAGGGTCGTTCTTAACCGGAATCCGTCCACATGCCGCAGCACTTTGCCATCTCTGTCCCCTGTACCTTGTCTATGGCCCCCTGTTCACCAGTGTCCCCCCTCTGTGTCACCTCTCTATCCTGTGCTTTTAGTGTCCCCTCTGTCCCCCTGTGCCACAGCAAAAAGTCATTTTGCCTGTTAAACACCATAAAATCATTTTTCTCAAAAACTACAAGGGCTTTTTGAAATTTTTTTTTTTTTTTTTTACTTGTCCCACACAAAATAAAATGTCGCTTTTATCAGCGAGTCGTTTGTACTCTGTTCTCCTGTACGATCGACCATTCGATCATTTTATCTGATCGAAGGTGAATCGATTATGTTCCATTCTGCTTGAAAATGGGTGATATCTGGTCCAATTTTCCAATTTAGTCATTTGGACAGGACGGAAGATATCAGTCGACTCTAAAGGAATCGGCTGCTGTTCACATGATTTCGATCGTCACG